>NW_025219985.1:1698216-1703703 GCF_014825855.1 Bombus pyrosoma | reverse complement strand
AACGTTTATCCCTTGACCGCGGCTACGTTGGCGACTGATTGTCGCCTCGGGCCCAAGCTCATTGTTACAAATCTCGAATAAACACAATCGGATTGAATGACAATTATTTAATTATGGCTATGGTAAAATCCGGATTACAATATTACGGGATTCTTCCCAAGTTCCAAAGGAAGGCTCCGGTGTTCTTTCATCTCCGACACGGCCATTCTGACTATCACACGTCCTCGGGTGTAACTAGAATATTGAGTTTTCTGACGTTAGACTCGATACAACTAACATTATTTGCAAGTAAACTAAATGTCCAAGTAAGCTAAGGGTCCAGTTCAACAACAAAATTTTGTTCGGAGTTTTGGCAACGGAAAGAGATAAAACAAGAATTAGTAACGTTATAATTAGTATTCAGAGTGCTAGTTGTATCCTGTGAGCTATCAGTCAGGTCGTAATGGCATGATGGACCATTTCTCGATTTTGTACCCAAATGAATCTCGTTTTTATAGATCGTACCAGCACATAGAGTTTCGTTCCACGTTCTCGCCGAGCTTTATCATACTGCGGCCCCAAGATGCGTGTGAATCACATCACACGTTCTCATCGGGCTTTACCATACTGTGGTCTCAAGATGCATGTGAACTGCATTGAACTTTCTCATCGAATGTTACTATACTATTGCCCCGAAATGCATGTGATCAGCATCACACGTTCTCACTGAGCTTCACTATATTATTGCCCCGAAATGCGTGTGAACTACACTCCGCCAGGTGTTATAGCCAGTGCTACTGATCTTCCGAGATCGGGGTACTCACATCGTCATGGTCACTGTTGTTGCCATCACTACAGACGTCCAACTCAGCAGGGATACAACCATCTGGCATTTTTTTTAATCTGTCGTGACTATATTTATACGATCGTTTGCCGTCTAACGTCTTTAAGATATACCTGTCTCCTTCCAGAATTTCTGTTATTACAAATGGACCTCGGAATTTTTGATCTAGTTTGGTTTGATTCCTTTCCTCGTTCTTTTGTAATACAAAATCACCGGGGTTAAACCTAAGTACTTTAGCTTTATTTCTGTCGAATCTATCTTTATCGTACTTAGCATTAGTTTCCATATTTTTTATTGCCTGTCGTCTTACATTGGAGATATCTATTTCTTTTTCTTCGATGTTATCGGGTAGCAACAAGTCGTAGGGCCTTGCTGTTCTACCGATTAACAGTTCCAATGGGCTCGAATTGGTCACGCGGTTGGTAGTGCAATTCAAAGCCAGTTGTATTTCCCCAATCGCGTCTTGCCACGGCCGTCCGGTCGTTTCTGCTATCGTAAACATATTTTTTAATGTGCCCATAATACGCTCTACCTGCCCATTTGCTCTACTAGCACCGGTCGCTATCAAGTGAACTTTAATTTGTTTACTTTTACAGAACTCTTGGAATTCTTTACCCGTAAAACATCTTCCTTGGTCTGCTATTATTCGGCAGGGGCTGCCAAACAAAAATATAGCAGACTTAAGCGCTTTGATGGTGTTAAGGGAATCTATCTTACGGGTGTGATGCAGGTATACGAATTTCGTGAAGGCGTCGACTAGAACAATGACATATTCTTTAGAGTCACTTTTGCCGCTCAGTTTGCCCGTTATGTCCGTGTGTACTGTATGCCAGGATATGCTGGTCTTGGGTATAGGATGTAATTCAGCTTGTATTTTACCTGAACTAGCCTTCGAAACCTGACAAGCATGACAGTTCTCTACGAATTTACGAACGTACTTCGCCATTCCTTCGAACCAATAATACTCATACAGTTTCTCAAGTGTTTTATCCCAACCCAAGTGCATAATTGACTGATGCACATGGCTAATAACGGACCATCTAAAACCTCTCGGAACAATGGGCAGACAGAGTGTTCTGCCTTTTCGTTGTATCTTACGGTAAAGAGTACCGGATCGTAATTCGTACGTATTCGCGACGTCTTCCGCGAGCTCGTCGTTTTGCAATTTATTGGCAATCTCTGAGATTTGGGGATCGCGACGTTGTTCCGCTAACAGCCAATCTTCGGAGATTTCGGTCAGATTAATTTCTTTCTCTGCGATTTTGTTGATCGTATGGCGATTCAAGTCGACGGGATTCCGTGAGAAAAAATCTACGTGGGCCATTCGTTTACCCTCTCGATACATAATGTCAAAGGTAAAAGTTTGTAAGTAAGCCCACCACCTGTAGACCCTGTCATTTAAGTGTACTTTGTTACTGGATGCCTTCAAGGAATTACAATCGGTGACGACAAGAAATTCTCGTCCATGCAGATAGTGACGGAAATGTTTAACGGCGTTTACAACTGCTAACGTCTCCAATTCATAGGAATGGTATCTAGATTCCGCAGGGCTAGTTCTCTTGCTGTAGTACTCTACTACTCTATTTTTACCATCAACCTTATGCATTAGGATAGCCCCATATCCTTCCGAGCTAGCGTCCGTATGTAACTCTATCGGGTAGTTGGGGTCGAATATCATGAGCACCGGCGCATCAGTCAGAACGGAGATTACCTTTTGTCTTATCTGTTCATGTCTATCAGTCCAAGTTACGTTTTTGTTGCCGGAGGTAAGTGTGTACAGGGGTTTCATTATCTGTGAAAATTTAGGGACGAATTTTCGGAAATAGGAGGCTAACCCTATGAACTGCCTGAGTTGTGTGACGGTCGTTGGCGCTGGTAGAGAATTCAACGCGTGTATTTTACCCGGGTTGAGACGAACTTCCCCGTTATGAATCACATATCCCAAGTAGAGCACCGATGTCTTCAGAAAGGAACATTTCGAAAAATTGAAAGAGAACCCGGCTTTTACGAGGGTATTTAATACGGTGTTCAGTCTCTCTAACGATTGATCTACCGAATCGGCAATAACTAGGACGTCGTCCAAATATACCACGACGTATGAATACGCGAGGTCGCCTAAGGCATTGAGAATGGCCCTCTGGAAAACGGACGGTGCGTTTTTCAATCCGAACGGCACCGTTACGTACTCATATTGTCCGTCAGGGGTAACGAACGCTGTGTATTCAGTCGAATTAGGATGGATGGGGATTTGATGAAACCCACTGGCCATGTCTAGACTAGTAAAGTATTTTGCTTTTTGCAAGCGCGCGATTTGGTCTGCGATAAGAGGTAGAGGGTACCGATCCGCGACCGTGTTTTTGTTCAATTCCCGAAAGTCCACGTACAACTTATCTGAGCCGTCCTTTTTCTTCACAAGTAGCATGGGGCTCGCGAATGGTGAACTACTAGGCCTCACGATCTTTGCTTTGATTAGTTCGCTTATTCTTTCTCGCACTATCCTGCGTTCTTCCTCGCTAAGCCTATACGGACTTCTTTGTACGGTGATGTTGGGATCAATTAATCGTATCTCCAACTGGCCTGTATTAACGCGAGCACGTGGGAAACCGCTAATGAACGAATCTTGGAAACTTTGGAGAGTAGAGATTAATCGAGTTTTATCGTTACCAAGTACTTCGGTGTCTATTTCATTGAAATTAATCTCGTTTTCGGCGGTTTTATTACAGACGCTAACTATCTTCGTTTTACAGATATCGAGGCCATTGGGCGTAATATTTATGTCGAAACCTTGGCTCAAAATTTCGCGACCAATCATGATATCATACTTTAAGCAGCTATCGGGAAGGACGTGAAAAGTTATCTCCAATGTAAAACCATTAATACATACGGTGGACAAAATCTGCGACGTGCTTTTGACACCGGTACCTCCTATCCCTCGCATTACCACTATGTCGGTCGTTCTTCTACCAGAAAATTTCGAGGCTGCAGATTCTTTGATTAAGGAGCATTCGGCCCCAGAATCGAAAAAAAATGGGAACGACTCACCCAAATGGCGTAATCTACCGGTGGGAGCTTCCACCACGCAGGAGTCAACTCGGAGCTCCTTATTGGATTTGTTGTTTTCATTACGCAGCGACGGGCAGTTAGGCGCGATGTGTCCCTCTTCGTTGCACCTGAAGCACACCACTCTCGACGATGTGGTTCGCCGATTTTCTACTGGTTTCCGCGTGGTCTTCCTCTGCTCCAACTGCATTCTCTTGCGGCACTCGGCTGTCCTATGCCCGGGGATCCCACAGGATCCCGGGGAAGCACCTAGCCTTGTACTCCGATGATCTGCTTCGTTTGGCTTCTGGGCCTGTGGATGTGGTACTTGACGACGGCGCAGGTCTCTTCGCGAGAGCGAGGACTCTCATTTCGTGCAGAAACTGGTCCTCGGTCTTAACATCCTTCTCAAGCGCAACCCGTTCAATGCGCCGGTCGCGCTGGCTCACCAGGCAAAGGATGGTGGCGTTGACCATCTCATCCGGCGTAGCCTCTCGCCACTTCGCCATTAAAAGGGAACGGAGGCGAATGGCGTACGCTGCCATGTTTTCGTCTTTTTGTGGTTCCTCCCTGGTTATATTTACCAACGCCGTGGTTGCTGTTTCTTGACCCCCAAAACGTGCGGTAAAAAGTCCCCTGAACGTTGGCCAGGTAAGCTCTTCAGTGTTTACCACCTGTGTAAACCAATGTGCTGCGGACCCCTTTAGGGCAGTATTCAGAGCAGAGACCAATGCGCCGTCTCGTAGAGGATTGTTCTTCAAAAGCAGGTTGACGGATGCGCTCCATGCGGCCGGATCGGCGCCCGCGACTTCAGGGTTGAAGCACGGTAGCGTTAAAATTTTTGGTTCCTCACTCGATTTTTGCGAGAGCGTCTGAATCAACTCGCGCATAATAGTCATCTGCTCTTGCATCATCCTAAGCGGTATTGATCCCACTTCTGATGTCGGAGAAGCGCTGGGGTTATGGTCGTGGGCGTCTAATGAATCTTCATGAGGGTTAGCCATTGATGCGGTATGACACAGGTGAAGTTTATTGCTGCGATGAAGGTGTTACAATCTTGGTGGCTTATCACGGTGGTTGTGCGCTCGCGAAGTTAATGACAATGAGCCTAGGTTCGATAACGAATCCGCGGTCAACGGGATAACAGATATATGTTCTCACAAACTCTAAGTCCGACTCTTGGTTAACAAAACGTGGTAAATTCGTAAAGACGTTATTCTTTCTCGCCGATGAGGTCGCACAAGAGAATGCCTTTCCGTCGCGATGATGCCACAGAGGAAAACTATGACGGGGTGTGTCTAAGGGCACGAGATCATCGGATTCGTGGAGCGATGCCTTTGTCCAGAAGGTGAGAGAAATTAACGTTGCTGTTAATTGGTCAATTTCCTTATTGGTGGTTAGAAAAGGATGCTAGCCACCCTTGAGGGAGAGAGTTGCTAGCGGAAGCGTCGTACGTGAGAAAAGAAGATTTCTCATATCTCTCCGCAGTAGGTGACAAATTTAGAGGCTGCGAAGACTAAGACTGTTTGTCAGTTTGACCAACCTCGGCTAAATAAATTCTAAGATTTATAGCTGTCCTTATAGGGTCCTTAGGCTAGCTGAATATGTACTGTGGAGATGCATCG
>NW_025219985.1:1691581-1696137 GCF_014825855.1 Bombus pyrosoma | reverse complement strand
GCTACGTTGGCGACTGATTGTCGCCTCGGGCCCAAGCTCATTGTTACAAATCTCGAATAAACACAATCGGATTGAATGACAATTATTTAATTATGGCTATGGTAAAATCCGGATTACAATATTACGGGATTCTCCCCAAGTTCCAAAGGAAGGCTCCGGTGTTCTTTCATCTCCGACATATATATATATATATATATATGCATGTGCACTTTATATTATTAACCTAAACAATCAATAATTCAATAAATATGAAAATACGGTACGATTGAAACGATATTATTGAGATTAGCTATCGCTCTAAAATTTAAAGAACCTTCTACGAAGTCACATTGTGAATATATATATATATATACATGTAATAAATCTAGAACAAATAAAATTATTAAAACCAATTTGAGGAATATCACACGAAAATTATATTGTTAAATATCATCGAACAGTTAATAATTTTGAAAAGAATAAAAAACAATTAAAATATACAATTCTACATTATTGAAACTAGTTAACATGTTAGTAAATTTAAAGAAACTATATATGAAAAATATATTGTAAAATAAATATATATATATATATGTCGGGTTGGCGTTATAATTAGGGTTGGGGTTAAGGGCGTGAAACGAATCGTCGTTGTGATTAGACATTGTCGTTATGCAATAGAGAAGATATGGACTAGAGCAAATATGATTGTTACAAATATCGACAAGTAACCGGGGTAATTAGATACTTGAGACGCTAATGACAATGATCCTAGGTTCGATAACGAATCCGCGGTCAACGGGATAATAGATGTACGCTCTCATAAAATCTAAGTCCTACTCTTGGTTAACAAAACGTGAATATTCACTGATCCTAAAGACGTTATTCCTTGTCGTCAATGAGATCGCACGAAGGAAGTGACTTTCCGTCGCGATGATGCCACAGAGGAAAACTATGACGGGGTGTGTCTAAGGGCACGAGATCATCGGATTCGTGGAACGATGCCTTCGTTCAGAAGGTGAGGGAAATTGACGTTGCTGTTAATTGGTCAATTTCCTTATTGGTGGTTAGAAAAGGATGCTAGCCGCCCTTGAGGAAAAGTTGCTAGCGGGAAGCGTCGTTCGTGAGAAAGTAGGGTTCTCCTATCTTCCCGTAGTTGGCACAAAGACTGTTTGTCTGTTTGAAGGACTTTAGTCAACTAAATCTTAAGATTTATAACGGGTCCTCAGGATAGCCGAACATGTACTGCGGAGACGCATCGACATCTGGCAATTATCTTACCCAGAGAATAAGGTCTGCGACTGGCGAGCCACGGGACAGAGACCGTTGAAATGTCTATTGTCAAGTATCGCTGCAACTATTTCTTTTAAGGAGAGCTATACTGTTACTCTATACCTTTGTTAAACAAACGTCCATCCCTTGACCGCGGCTACGTTGGCGACTGGTTGTCGCCTCGAGCCCAAGCTCACTGTTACAAATCTCGCATAAATACAATCGGGTTGAATGACAATTGCTTAATTACGGCTATGGTAGAATCCAGATTACAATATTACGGGATTTTCCCAATGTTCCAATGGAAGGCTCCGGTGTTCTTTCATCTCCGACATATATATGTGTTTTATATTATTAAACCAAACAAGCAATAATCTAATAAATATAAAAATACAATACAGGAAATTACATTATTAAGATTAACTAACATTTTAATATTAAAAGAATTCCATACGAAGTTACATCGTGAGACATATACACATATAAATATATATACACAACCTGGACATACGGAATACCACTATGGGGGACAGCACCAAAGAGCCATATAAACAAAATAGAGACACTACAATCAAAAATTCTGAGAACAATAGTAAACGCCCCATGGTACGTTAGAAACGAGGATATACGGAAGGACTTGGGAATACCAACGGTCAAGGAGGTGATTACCAGATGCGCGGAAAGGTACAGAGAAAGAATAACAACACACCCAAGCCGGCTGGCTACGGAAACGATCAACACAAGCATAGAAAGAAGACTAAAAAGGAAACACCCAGCTGACCTCACAAGGGATATAACCTAATAAACACGAAGATGGTACCCCGCTGGGGGTAATCATCCACATGCTATTCAATCACACGCTACAACATTTTACTTAATGTCCCACTGGACAAATTGTAAAATTAAAAATAAACAATAAAAAAAAAAAAACTTATAAATTCAAGTGGAAATTTCTCTCTCGTGTTATTTTCTTTTTCTTTTCTCTCTTTTCTTTTATTTATTTATTTTCTCTCTTTTTTTGACAGTGAGGAGGAGAATTGTGCGGACTCTTAAATTTAACAAATAATAACAATTATTAATACTTATCACAATTTTACTAACTTGATGTTGGTTTTGGCGATTGTACTGGCGAGTGACAATACGAACACTTTGATTTCCAAACGGTGATTCGAAGTTTAATAATTACAATATTTAACTTTCCTTTTTAGTAGATAATCAACGGAATGACAATATAACATGTCGGAAAGTAACGGACAACTAATTTTTACTCGTTATCGACACTTATAAATTTTGATTGAAACAACTTATTAGAAAATCAAACTGACAGAGTGACAGTGTAAACACTTCGGACAATCAACTGATAACTAAAAACTTTTTCTATGTTACTAGGCTTATTTATAACTAAATCCCCCACGGAGCGATAGTCACATGACAGTTGGCTCCTGTGGAAATCGCAATGCTGCAGTTTTGGGGTTCTCGCCAGCGTACGTGGGAGAACGTGGATTTTGGTGATCGCTGATGTCTTGATTTCTCATATTCCTTTTTCTTGGTGCTGATGGGAACATTCAAAGTACGTGATAAAATGTGGATATTGCTCTGGTTTCGTCTGTTGCTGAAATTGCGTCTGCGATGTTTCTGGAACCTTTCCTGCTGATGCCTGTGGGAACGTTCAAGGCACGTGGCAACGTGTCCTTGTTGAAGATGCGTCTGGGGGCTAAGGAACTTTCCGTGCTGATGCCGATGCCAGCGTTTTAGCCACGTGTATTGTTATCAGGGGTGCCTCTGGAAGCTTCCTTGTAAGTTTTAGTGGAGGTGGTAATGGGACTTCTATTGTTCTGTGGAGTTGCAGCACGTGTAGTACGTGTTGTTTTCGTGTGTCTCCCATAAGGTATTTTGTTTAATAGTAAGTTTAGATATATGTATTTTCCATAAAAATGATGTGAAGTGATGCGTGTTTGTGCGTGGTAATACGTAGTTTGACGGTTTAGTTCGATATTGTAGATTGAATAAATTATTCTTAGTATTTATTTTATTTATTTTAAGTTTGTTCGATATTTTAGTGGTTCCTTATGGTATTTTATCCATTTGATCGTTTTTATGTAATAGTTTACATTTCTTTTGATTCATAGTAGGTTTTAATGCGTGTTTTGTGCGTGGTAATGCGTAGTTTGGCGGTTATGTTCGATATTGTAAATCGAATAAATTATTCTTAGTGTTGGTTTTTATTTATTTTATGTAAGCTTCCTCCATATTTTAGTTTGTTGGGGTTTTTATGTTTTTCTCTGTTGGTGCAGGTTATGTTGGTTATAGACATGGAAGTACCTGCACTTGTTCAACTTGTACAAGTATATATTATTTTATTTATTTTAACTTTATCCTCTTTCCTATGGTGTTTCGTTTGTTTGTCTGCCTGGTCTTGTGTGTATTGATTTAGTGCAAAAAGGAGGAGAGATTCCAAAAATGTGTGGATGGCTTGTGAAGACGATAGAGATGACTGTGCGAAGCCTCACTTCCCTGAGGAGACTTCTGCCGGAGTTCTGGATGTTCTACTGTGTCACTGCTCTTCTGGTCTGCTGTATGCTCCCAGTACATGGAGAGACTTCGTGAGATGTGTCTTGACGTTATTTTACTCATTTGGTTAATATTTTCCATATGATTGTTGCCTCCGGTGTTTGGTTTGATTTATTGTTTTTCGGTGTAGGTTTTGGTAATTATGATTTTAAATGGTGAATACGGAGGTATCTTCGTCAAAGGTTCCTTATGCAAACTGTCCCAGTGCGTACTTTGTTTTATAGTATTATTTTTAATTTGTCTTGCGTCATTCATCTTTTATTTACTACATGTGTTGTTTCAGCGCAAGAAGAAGACGGGTTCCAAAATGCGTGAGTGGTCCCAGAAAGCGTAATCAACGTGTGAAGTGTCGTGGGCAAGAACAAAGAATCGTGTGACATTTGTGTTGATTATGTTCGATGTTGATATATATATATATATATATATATATGCCGGAGATGAAAGAACACCGGAGCCTTCCTTTGGAACTTGGGGAGAATCCCGTAATATTGTAATCCGGATTTTACCATAGCCATAATTAAATAATTGTCATTCAATTCGATTGTGTTTATTCGAGATTTGTAACAATGAGCTTGGGCCCGAGGCGACAATCAGTCGCCAACGTAGCCGCGGTCAAGGGATAAACGTTTATCTAAACAAAGGCATAGAGTAACCGTATAGCTCTCCTTGAAAAAATATAGCAGCGGCACGCGATAGTAAACACTCCAACGGATTCTGTCCCGTGGCTTGCTACACAA
>NW_025219985.1:1682333-1688193 GCF_014825855.1 Bombus pyrosoma | reverse complement strand
TTCAAAAATTCTAGAAAAAATAATATACGCCCGCCTAAAACCAATAATTGAGAAGGAAAAATTAATACCAGATCACCAATTTGGATTCAGAAACAAACACTCCACGATAGAGCAAATGCACAGGCTCATCAATGAAATAGTACTAGCATTAGAAAACAAACAATACTGTACAGCCCTCTTTATGGACATCGAGAAAGCACGAAAGCGCCGGACGCTGCACTGGGTGTGTAACTGTGACCACAGCATTTGACATAGTGTTAATGATCCATTGAGACCGGTGTACTTACATCGTCATGGTCACTGCCGTTGCCATCACCACAGACGTCCAACTCAGCAGGAATACAACCATCTGGCATTTTTTTTTTTAAATCTATCATGACTCTATCTGTATGATCGTTTACCGTCTAATGTTTTTTTTTTTTTTTTTAGCTATACCTGTCTCCTTCCAAAATTTCTGCTATCACAAATGGACCTCGGAATTTTGATCTAATTTGGTTTGATCTCTTTCCTCATTTTTTTTTTTTTTTAATACAAAATCACCAGGATTAAACCTAACCATTATAACTTTAGTTTTGGTTTTATCGAATCTGTCCTTATCGTATTTGGCACTAACTTCCATATTCTCTATTGCTTGTCGTCTTACATTGGAGATATCTACTTCTCTTCCTTCAATATTGTCAGGGAGCAATAACCGTATGGTCTTACTGTTTTACCGGTTAGTAATTCTAACGAACTCGATTTAGTCACGCGGTCGGTGGTGCAATTCAAGGACAACTGTATTTCCCCAATCGCGTCTTGTCATGACCGCCGGGTCACTTCTATGGTTGTACACATGTTCTTCAGCGTGCCCATAATACGCCTTACCTGTCCATCGACTCTACTAGCACTGGTTGCTGTTAAGTGGAGTTTAATAATTTTTACTTTGACAAAATCTTGGAATTCTTTGACCGTATAACATCTTCCTTGATCTGCTATTATCTGGCAGGGACTGTCGAATAAAAATATAGCGGACTTAAGCGCTTTAAGGGCACTAAGGTAATCTATTTTACAAGTATGATGCAGGTACGCGAATTTAGTGAAAGCATCGACCAAAATGATAACATATTCTTTCAAATCACTTTTACCGCTTAGTTTGCCCGTTACGTTCATGTGCACTGTACGCAAGGTATGCTGGTCTTGGGTATAGGATATAATTCAGCTTGTGTTTTAACTGAACTTGCCTTTGAAACTTGACAAGCACGACAGTTCTCTACGAATTTGCGAACATACTTCGCCATTCCTTCGAACCAGTAATACTCGTACAGCTTCTCGAGCGTTTTATCCCAACCTAAGTGCATAATTGACTGATGCACACGATTAATAACGGACCATCTAAAACCTATCGGGACACTGAGCAAGCAGAGAGTTCTGCCTTTTCTTCGTATTCTACAGTAAAAGGTATCGGATCGTAATTCGTACGTATTTGCGACGCCTTCCGCAAGCTCATCGTTTTGTAATTTATTGGCGATTTAGGGAATTTGGGGGATCGCGACGTCGTTCCGCTAATAGCTAATCTCCTAAGATTTCGACCCGATTAATTTCTTTATCTGCGACTTCGTTAGTTATACTGTCATCCACGTCTATGGGATTCCGCTGGAAGAAATCTACGTGACCCAATCGTTTGCCTTCTCAATACATAATATCAAAATTAAAAGTTCGTAAGTGAACCCACTACCTGTAAACTCTGTCATTTAAATTCATTTTATTGCTAGATGCCTACGAAGAAGTACAGTCGATAACAAGAAGTTCTCGTCCCTGTAGATAGTGGCGAAAACGTTTAACGGCGTTTACAACTGCTAACGTCTCTCGTTCATACGGATGATACTTGGATTCCGCGGGACTAGTTTTCTTACTACAGTATTCTACTACTCTGTTTTACCGTCAATCTTATTCATTAAAATAGCCCTATATCCATCCGGACTATCGTCAGTGTGTATTTCTACCGGATAATTGGGGTCGAATATCATTAACACCGGCTCGTCAGTCAGAACAGAAATTACTTTTCGCCTTATTTTTCATGCCTATCTGTCCAAGTTATGTTTTTGTTGCCGGAAGTAAGTGCATACAGGGGTTTCATTACCTGTGAAAATTTAGGGACGTATTTTCGGAAGTAGGAGGCTAAACCTATGAATTGCCTAAGCTGTGTGATGGTCATTAGCGCAGGTAAAGAATTCAATGCGTGTATTTTACCCGGGTTGGGACGAACTTCTCCGTTATGAATCACATATCCCAAGATGGAGTATCAATGTCTTCAGAAAAGTGCATTTGGAAAAATTAAAAGAGAATGCGGCTTTTACGTAGGTATTTAAACCGTATCCAATCTTTTTATGGCTTGATCTATCGAGTCGGCAATAATTAGGACGTTATCCAGTAAACAATAACGTACGAGTAGGCGAGGTCGTCTAAGGCATTGAGAATGGCCTTATGAAAAACGGACGGTACATTTTTTTTCAATCCAAACGGCATCGTTATATACTTGTATTGCCCGTCGGGGGTAATAAATGTTGTATACTCCGTAGAATCAAGAATGAATAAAGTATCTCGCTCTTTGCAACCTCGCGATTTGATCCGTAATAAGAGGTAGAGGATACCGAACCGCGACCGTATCTTCATTTAGTCCTCGAAAATCTACACATAATCTATCTGAGGAATCTTTCTTTTCCACGAGTAGCATAGGGCTCGCAAACGGTGAATTACTAGGCCTTATGATTTTGCTCGAACTAATTCGCTTATTCGCTCACGTGTTATTCTGCACTCTTCCTCACTGAGTCTATAAGGACTTCTTCGTACGATAATGTTAAGGCCAATTAATCGTATTTCCGACTGGCTTGTATTTATGCGAGTACGTAGGAAACCTGTAACGAATGAATCTTTGAATTTTTCGAGAAGAGAAATTAATTCCCATATACGTCAGTGTCAACTTCAATAATATCGATCTCGTTTTCAGCGGTCTTATTACAGACGTTAATTAATTTTGGTTTGCACATAGCGAGGCTATTTTGTGTAATATTACGTTAAAAATTGGACTTAACATTACACGGTCAGTCACGATATCATATTTTAAATAATTATCAGTAAGAACATGGGAATTTATCTATAATGTAAAACCATTAGTACAGACAATGGACAAAATTTGACATTTACATTTAATACAAATATTTCTTATCCCTCGCTTTGCTACTATATCAATCGTTCCTTTGCCAGAAAATCTCAAGACCACGAATTCTTTAATCAGTGAACACTCGGCTCCAGAATCGGAGTAAAATGGAAACGACTCACCCAGGTGACTTGATCTACCAGTTGACGCATCCACTACGTAGAAATCGACTCAACGCTCGTTATCGAAATTATAGTTTCCTTTCTGAGTACTGCTTTGTAAAGGATTTTCTTCCATAATCAGATTGACAGCTGCGTACCATGCAGCGGGGTCGGAGCTCGTGGTTTCAGGGTTGAAACGTGGTAGCGTAAAATTGTTAGATTCCGCACTCGATTTTTGCACTAGCTACTGAATTAACTCGCGCACAATGGTCGTATGCTTTTACACTGTTGTAACCGTCTTTTATCCCACTTCTGATGTCGGATTAACATTAAGATTAGGGTTGGGGTTAAAGGGGCGTGAAACGAACCTTCTCTATGGTTAAACTTTGTCGTTATGCAATAGAGAAGATGTTGACTAATGCAAACACGATTGTTACAGATATCGACAAATAGCCGTGGTAATTAGATACTCGAGATGCTAGTGGCAATGATTCTAGGTTCGATAACGAATCCACGGTCAACAGGATAACTCTTTATTAAACATAAAATACTTCAACACGCAAACACGTTTAATGGGACGCTCTGTATAAACTTCTCGATGTGTAACTCTTCAAGGCGATCGCACGAATAATAGCCTGATGGAATTCTTTCCAGACTTTTCGATTGCGTTCGTTTGTTATATATTGGTCCGAAGCTTCGAGAAGGTTCCAATCGCCGTTACTAGGCAATATTTGCTTGGAGTTTGATTGTTAATAAAACGTGTGTCCCATTATATCGACATTCCCAAGGAAAATGTCCATCCCGTGACCGCGGCTACGTTCGGCGACCAGTTGTGTCGCCTCGAACCCCATCCCTATATCACAAGTCTCGAACAAAATACAATGAATAACAATCGTTTAATTACGGCTATAATAGAATATAAATTACAATATTACGGAATTCCCATAGTTCCAAACGGGAGGCTCCAGTGTCCTTCCATCTCCGACATATATATATATATACATATATATCTAGAGACATCGCGCATTTCTTTTGGAATACTTGGGCTCGAGGTGACGTAATTGGTCGCTGAACGTAGCCACGGTCACGGGATGAACGTTTAACTTGGCAGGAGAAGTACCGATATTGAGGGACACTTTGTATTAACGGACAAGCCTCGGCCAGGAGCAATGTCGGCTCTATGCAGGACTGCCTAGCAACGGCGTCTGGAATTTTGTTGATATTTCTAATCAATATGTAATTAACAGTTCTGCCCGGGCAACCGAGGTAAACAGACGTATGCTCCGTTGTAGTGATCTGAGAATTATCTTACTGCTAAGTAAAATTAGCGATTAGTGATAGTGAGGAGAAGCCCAACAATGCAGCAACAGATACCAGCAATTAAAATTGCAACAAGAGGTGAAAGATATTATATAAATAGGTTGGTAGATTGACCAGCCCTAAAGCAACAACAACAAGTTAATAATAATCAAAGTATGGACATAGAAGAAATGAAGGAGCAGCGAAGACAGGAGGAGTACAGTCAAGATAATGAAAAATATTATCAGGATGAAAACTGGAAGATACCAAAAAACAACAAAAAGCGTAAAATAACTCCAGGCACAAGTGCCGCAGGAAAACCAGATACAGAAAAGCAGCGATGGCTGCAAGAATTACCATTAAGAAATTCGTTCAGCTCATTAACAGAAGAAACAGACGTTGATCCGACAAATAAAGCTACAACTCACACAAGTCATATTACAAACCGCCACCAATATTTGTGGAGGCACAAATAATAGACCCACTTATTGAATTATTGAATAATATAGTCGATAATGACAATTATACAATAAAACAAACAAAACTTGATCAAGTAAAGATTCAAACAAACACCTCTGAGGTTTATAGGAATGTAATAAAAGCATTAAAGAAAAAAAATGCTATATACCACACATATCTGCTAAAAACGGAAAGAAGCTACAAGGTAGTAATAAGAGGACTGCATCCAAAAATTAACACAAAAAAATTAAGTGATGAATTAGCAAAAACTGGCCATTAAACAAGAGCAATAAACAATATTACAAAATACGATACGAAACAACCATTGCCATTATTCTTAATAGAACTCGAACCCAGAATCAACAACAAAGAAATTTATGAAATCAAAAAAATCCTAAACACAATAGTGACTGTAGAACCACCACGCTATAGAAAAGGTATACCGCAATGCATGCGGTGTCAACAATACGGTCACACAAAAAATTATTGTAACAGAAGCCCGGCATGTGTTAAATGTGCAAAAAATCACTTAACAATACACTGCCCATACACAGGAAAAATAGAAGAAGTTAGGTGCTATAACTGCAACGGAAACCACCCAGTCAACTACAAAGGATGTGTAATTAGGAAACAATTACAACGCAAATTGTTTCCACCACTTCGCAATAGATCAACCAATAACTACAAACCACAACAAGGTACAACGGAGAATGATACAACATTGATAGCACATAACGAACCAAACATTATAAGCGGAAACATTAATCCTCAAGGTTACCGAAGCTATGCGCAAGTAACCCAAAAC
>NW_025219985.1:1680500-1681833 GCF_014825855.1 Bombus pyrosoma | reverse complement strand
TTGTGTTTAGAATCTTTTTAATTTCGAATATTTCTTTATTATTGTTTTTGGGTTCTATTTCGATTATAAATAGAGGTAATGGTTGCTTGGTATCATAACTGGTTATATTGTTTATTGATCTTACCTGGTGTCCCATTTTGGCTAATTCATCACATATGTTGTTTGTATTTGTTTTGGGGTGTAATCCTCTTATTACTGCTTTGTAGCTTTTTTCTCTTTTGAGCTGGTAAGTGTGATACCCAGCGTTTTTTCCCTTTAGTGCTTTTGTAACTTTTCTAAATGATTCCGGGTTGTTAGTTTGTACTTTTACTTGATCCTGTTTTATTTGTTTTATACTATTTCCTGCTGTGTTGTTAAGCTATTCGATGAGGGGGTCTATTATTTGAGCATCTGTGTATATTGCTGGTGGCTTGGCGATGCGGGTAATTTATTTTTCGTCTGTATTTGTTTCTTTCTCCTCTGGCAGTGCACTGAAGGAGTTTCGGAGAGTTATTTCTTGTAGCCATTGCTGTTTTTCTGTTTCTGGAGCCCTCTTAGAGTTTGTGGTTACTGCTATTTTACGTTTTTTATTGGAAGTTACCACCTTCCAGTTTTCATTATGGTGTGATGGTTTATTGTTGCTGTTTTTCGTCTCGTCGCTCTTTTGTATAGTATTCATTTCTATTTCGTTTGTATCTGAGCAGTCTTGATCATCATCTGTCGTTTGATTTAGATTTATTAAATCCGTCGTTTTGTTTATGAAGTAGGTTTCGTCATTATTTCTTATTTTTATTGTTGGTATTTGCTGTTGCATTTTATATTCTCGACCGTTTGGCGATGGGCGCTGTCGTTAGTCCCTTGTTTTCCCCACTTGTCGCACTTTTACTGAAGCACTGTTTCACACGTCCGTTTAGCACGGCTGCTCGGGCCGAACTGAGCCGATGAGGTCGCACAAGAGAATGCCTTTCCGTCGCGATGATGCCACAGAGGAAAACTATGACGGGGTGTGTCTAAGGACACGAGATCATCGGGTTCGTGGAGCGATGCCTTTGTCCAGAAGGTGAGGGAAATTAACGTTGCTGTTAATTGGTCAATTTCCTTATTGGTGGTTAGAAAAGGATGCTAGCCACCCTTGAGGGAGAGAGTTGCTAGCGAAAGCGTCGTACGTGAGAAAAGAAGATTTCTCATATCTCTCCGCCGTAGGTGACAAATTTAGTAGCTGCGAAGGCTAAGACTGTTTGTCAGTTTGGCGAACCTCAGCTAAATAAATTCTAAGATTTATAGCGGGTCCTTAGGCTAGCTGAATATGTACTATGGAGATGCATCGACATCTGGCAATCATCTTGTTCAAAGT
>NW_025219985.1:1678081-1680000 GCF_014825855.1 Bombus pyrosoma | reverse complement strand
ACGTAATGCTATATAACGTTATACGTTATATCGTAATGCTACATAACGTTATACGTTACATCGTAATACTACATAACGTTATACGTTATAACGTATTACCATATATCGTTATACGTTATAACGTAACACTACATAACGTTATACGTTATAACGTAATGCTATATAACGTTATACGTTATATCGTAATGCTATATAATGTAAAACGTTATATTGTCATGCTACATATCGATACACGTTATATCTTAATACTACATAACGATATATGTCAAAACAAAGTACCATATAACGTTATACGTTATAACGCAATACTGCATAACGTTATACGTTATGACGTATTACCATATAACGTTATACGTTATAACTTAATGCTATATAATGTTAAACGATATATCGTCATGCTACATATCGATACACGTTTTATCTTAATACTACATAACGATATATGTTATAACGTGTTACCATATAACGATATACGTTATAACGCAATACTGCATAACGTCATACGTTATAACGTAATGCTATATAACGTTATACGTTATATCGTAATGCTACATAACGTTACACGTTATACCTTAATACTACGTAACGATATATGTCATAACGTATTACCATATTTCGTTATACGATATAACGTAATGCTATATAACGTTATACGCTATATCTTAATACTACATAACGATATATGTCAAAACAAATTACCATATTACGTTATACGTTATAACGCAATACTGCATAACGTTGTACGTTATAACGTATTACCATATATCGTTATACGTTATAACGTAACACTAAATAACGTTATACGTTATAACGTAATGCTACATAACGTTACACGTTAAACCGTAATTCTACATAACGTTATACGTCATAACGTATTACCATATAACATTATACGTTATAACGTAATGCTACATAACGTTATACGTCATAACGTATTACCATATAACGTTATACGTTATAGCGTAACACTACATAACGTTATACGTTATAACGTAATGCTACATAACGTTATACGTTATACCGTAATACTACATAACGTTATACGTCATGACGTATTACCATATAACGTTATACGCTATAACGTAATGCTATATAATATTAAACGTTATATCGTAATGTTACATATCGATACACGTTATGTCTTAATACTACATAACGGTACATGTCAAAACGTGTTACCACATAACGATATACGATATAACGCAATACTGCATAACGTTATACGTTATAACGTAATGCTATATAACGTTATACGTTATATCGTAATGCTACATAACGTTACACGTTACACCTTAATACTACATAACGATATATGTCATAACGTATTACCATATAACGTCATACGTTAGAACGTAATACTACATAACGTTGTACGTTATACAGTAATACTACATAACGTTATACGTCATAACATATTACCATATACCGTTATACGTTATAACGTAAAACTACATAACGTTATACGTTATAACGTAATGCTATATATCGTTATACGTTATATCGTAATGCTACATAACGTTATACGTTACATCGTAATACTACATTACGTTATACGTTATAACGTATTAACATATATTGTTATACGTTATAACGTAACACTACATAACCTTATACGTCATAACGTATTACCATATAACGTTATACGTTATAACGTAATGCTATATAACGTTATACGTTATAACGTAATGCTACATAACGTTATACGTTATACCGTAATACAACATAACGTTATACGTCATAACGTATTACCATATAACGTTATACGTTATATCGTAATGCTACATAACGTTATACGTCATAACGTTATGCTACATATCGATACACGTTATATCTTAGTACTACATAACGATATATGTCATAACGCATTACCATATTTCATTATACGTTATAACGTAATGCTATATAACGTTAAACGTTAT
>NW_025219985.1:1674004-1677581 GCF_014825855.1 Bombus pyrosoma | reverse complement strand
ACATTATGATGTATTACGTTATATAGTATTACATTGTAATGTATTACGTTATATAATAATACGTTATAATGTATTACGTTATATAGTATTACGTTATATAGTATAACGTCATATAGTATTACGTTATATAGTTTAACGTTGTAAGGTATTACATTATGATGTATTACGT
Source organism: Bombus pyrosoma (assembly GCF_014825855.1). Classification (NCBI taxonomy): domain Eukaryota; kingdom Metazoa; phylum Arthropoda; class Insecta; order Hymenoptera; family Apidae; genus Bombus; species Bombus pyrosoma. The sequence goes on along the minus strand of NW_025219985.1, from coordinate 1,677,412 downwards.
TATATAGCATTACGTTATAAGATATTGCGTCATATAGTATTACGTTATAATGTATTGCGTTATATAGTTTAATGTTATAACGTATTACCCTATGACGTATTACGTTATGACGTATTACGTTATATAGTTTAACGTTGTGACGTATTACGTTATGATGTATTACGTTATATAGTTTGACGTTATAACGTATTACGTTATAATGTATTACGTTATATCATATTACGTTATAATGTATTGCGTTATATAATATTACGTTATAATGTATTACGTTATATAGCATTACGTTATACGATATTGCGTTATATAGTATTACGTTATAATGTATTGCGTTATATAGTTTAATGTTATAACGTATAACGTTATGATGTATACATTATACAGTTTAACGTTATAACGTATTACGTTATGATGTATTACATTATATAGTTTAATGTTATAACGTATTACGTTACGTTATAATGTATTACGTTATATAGAATTACGTTATATAGTATTACCTTATAATGTATTAAGTTATATAGTTTTAGGTTATATAGTTTAACGTTGTGACGCATTACGTTATGATGTATTACGTTATATAGCATTACGTTATAATGTATTGCGTTATATAATATTACGTTATATAGTATTGTGTTATACAGTATTGCATTATAATGTATTACGTTATATACCATTACGTTATAAGATATTGCGTTATATAGTATTACGTTATAATCTATTACGTTATATAGTATTGCGTTATATAATATTACGTTATATAGTATTTTGTTATACAGTATTGCATTATAATATATTACGTTATATAGCATTACGTTATAAGATATTGCGTTATATAATATTACGTTATAATCTATTACGTTATATAGTATTGCGTTATATAGTATTGCGTTATAATGTATTACGTTATATAGCATTACGTTATAAGATATTGCGTTATATAGTATTACGTTATAATGTATTGCGTTATATAGTTTAACGTTATAAAGTATAACGTTATGATGTATTACGTTATATAGTTTAACGTTATAACGTATTACGTTATAATGTATTACGTTATATAGTGTTACGTTATATAGTATTACGTTATATAGTATAACGTCATATAGTACTACGTTATATAGTTTAGCGTTATAACGTATTACATTATGATGTATTACGTTATATAGTATTACATTGTAATGTATTACGTTATATAATAATACGTTATAATGTATTACGTTATATAGTATTACGTTATATAGTATAACGTCATATAGTATTACGATATATAGTTAAACGTTGTAAGGTACTACATTATGATGTATTACGTTATATAGCATTACGTTATAAGATATTGCGTTATATTGTATTACGTTATAATGTATTGCGTTATATAATATTACGTTATATAGTATTGTGTTATACAGTATTGCATTATAATGTATTACGTTATATACCATTACGTTATAAGATATTGCGTTATATAGTATTACGTTATAATCTATTACGTTATATAGTATTGCGTTATATAATATTACGTTATATAGTATTTTGTTATACAGTATTGCATTATAATGTATTACGTTATATAGCATTACGTTATAAGATATTGCGTTATATAATATTACGTTATAATCTATTACGTTATATAGTATTGCGTTATATAGTATTGCGTTATAATGTATTACGTTATATAGCATTACGTTGTAAGATATTGCATTACATAGTATTACGTTATAATGTATTGCGTTATATAGTTTAACGTTATAAAGTATAACGTTATGATGTATTACGTTATATAGTTTAACGTTATAACGTATTACGTTATAAGATATTGCGTTATATAGTATTACGTTATAATGTATTGCGTTATATAGTATTGCGTTATAATGTATTACGTTATACAGCATTACGTTATAAGATATTGCGTTATATAGTATTACGTTATACAGTATTACGTTATATAGTTTAGCGTTGAAACGTATTACGTTATATGGTAATACGTTATAATCTATTACGTTATATAGTATTAGGTTATATAGTTTAACGTTATAACGTATTACGTTGTGTAGTATTACGTTATAATGTATTACATTATACAGTTTAACGTTGTAACGCATTACGTTATAATGTATTACGTTATATAGTATTACGTTATATAGTTTAATTACGTTATATAGTATTACGTTATTATGCATTATGTTACATAGTATTACGTTATAATCTATTACGTTACATAGTATTAGGGTATATAGTTTAACGTTATAACGTATTACGTAATGTAGTATTACGATATAATGTATTACGTTATATAGTTTAACGTTGTAACGCATTGCGTTATAATGTATTACGTTATATAGTATCACGTTATATAGTTTAGCGTTGTAACGTATTACGTTACAATGTAGTACGTTATATAGTATTACGTTATAATGTATTACGTTATATAGTGTTACGTTATAATGTATTACGTTATATAGTATTACGTTATATAGTATTACGTTATAATGTACCACGTTATATAGTATTACGTTATAATGTATTACGTTATAGAGTAATACGTCATAATGTATTACATATATGGTATTACGTTACATAGTATTAAGTCATAATGTATTACGTTATATAGTATAACGTCATATAGTATTACGTTACATAGTTTAACGTTGTAACGCATTACGTCACAATGTATTACGTTATATAATATTAAGTTATATAGTTTAGCGTTGTAACGTATTACGTTATATAGAGTTACGTTATATAGTTTAGCGTTGTAACGTATTGCGTTATATAGAGTTACGCTATATAGTATTACATTATATGGTATTACGTTACAATGTATTACGTTATATAGTATTAGGTTATATAGTTTGGCGTTTAAACGTATTACGTTATATAGTATTACGTTACATAGTATTAAGTTATAATGTATCACGTCATATAGTGTTACGTTATATAGTATTACGTTAAATAGTTTAACGTTGTAACGCATTACGTCATAATGTATTACGTTACATAGTATTACGTTATATAGTTTAGCGTTGTAACGTACTACGTTATATAGAGTTACGTTATATAGTATTACGTTATAACGTATTGCGTCATATAGTATTACGTTATAATCTATTACGTTATATAGTATTACGTTAATATGTATTATATTTCATTGTATTACGTTATAATCTATTAAGTTATATAGATTTACGTTATATAGCATTACGTTATAAAGTTTAGCGTTGTAACGCATTACGTCATAATGTATTACGTTACATAGTATTACGTTATATAGTTTAGCGTTGTAACGTACTACGTTATATAGAGTTACGTTATATAGTATTACGTTATAACGTATTGCGTCATATAGTATTACGTTATAATCTATTACGTTATATAGTATTACGTTAATATGTATTATATTTCATTGTATTA
>NW_025219985.1:1672307-1673504 GCF_014825855.1 Bombus pyrosoma | reverse complement strand
TACTACATACCGTTATACGTTATAACATATTACCTTATAAGGTTATACGTTATATCGTAATCCTATATAACGTTATACGTTGTAACGAATTACTACATATCGTTATACGTTATATCGTAATGCTACATAACGTTATACGTTATATCGTAATGCTACGTAACGTTATACGGTATATCGAAATACAACATATCCATATACGATATATCGTAATACCATATAACGTTATACATTATATCGTAATACTGTATAACGCTATACGTTATATCGTAATACCACATATCGTTATACGTTATATCGTAATGCTACATAACGTTATACGTTATAAGGTAATACTACATACCGTTATACGTTATATCGTAACACCACATAACGTTGTACGTTGTATCCTACTACTACATTACGTTATACGTTATATCGTATTACCATATAACGTTATACGTTAAATCGTAATACCATATAACGTTATACGCTATAACGTAATACTACATAACGTTATACGCTATAACGTAATACTACATAACGTTATACGTTTTATCGTAATGCTACATAACGTTATACGTTATATCGTAATACAATATAACGTTATACGTTGTAACGTAGTACTACATAACGTTATACGTTATATCTTAATCCTATATAACGGTAGACTTTGTAACGAATTACTACATATCGTTATACGTTATATCGTAATGCTACATAACGTTATACGTTATATCGTAATGCTACATAACGTTATACGTTATATCGTAATACCGTTTAACGTTATACGTTATATCGTAATACTACATATCGTTATTCGTTATATCGTAATACTACATAACGTTATACGTTATATCGTAATGCTACATAACGTTATACGTTATATCATAATACAACATATCGTTATACGTTATATCGTAATACTACATATCGTTATACGTTATATCGTATTACCATATAACGTTATACGTTATGTCGTAATAGTACATTATGTTATACATTATATCGTAATACGACGTAACGTTATACGCTATAACGTAATGCTACATAACGTTATACGTTATATCGTAATGCTACATAACGTTATACATTATATCGTAATACTACATATCGTTATACGTTATATCTTATTACCATATAACGTTATACGTTATGTCGTAATAGTACATGACGTTATACATTATATCGTAATACGACAAAACGTTATACGCTATAACG
>NW_025219985.1:1670486-1671807 GCF_014825855.1 Bombus pyrosoma | reverse complement strand
ATCGTCGAAACAAACACTACTGTGTGCAAAATGCATACGTTAGATGATTTTGCGGATGATACTGTGTTATTTCTTTCCTATTAAACAAATTTCGGCGATTAAACGCTGTTCTCAATGCGTTTTACAATCTCAATGTTGTGCGCGCGTTTCATCGTCGATACAAACACTACTGTGCGCAAAATGCACACCTTAGATGATTTTGCATATGATACTGTGTTATTTCATTCCTATTAAACAAATTTCGACATTTAAACGCTGTCTTTAATGTGTTTTACAATCTCAATGTTGTGCGCGCCCGTTTCATCGTCGAAACAAACACTACTGTGTGCAAAATGCATACGTTAGATGATTTTGCGGATGATACTGTGTTATTTCTTTCCTATTAAACAAATTTCGGCGATTAAACGCTGTTTTTTATACGTTATACAATCTTAATTCTTCGTGCGCCTGTTTGATAGTCGAAACAAGCCCTACTGTGCGCAAAATGCATACGTTAGATGATTTTGCATATGAAACTCTGTAATTTCGTACCTACTAGTGTCACGTCCCGCGCTACGCACGTACCGTAACGAAAACTACAATAAGTAAATTACATGAGCGGTCATTTTAACACACAATAAATTAAAAAGAATATAAAAATAATAAAATAAAATAAAACACTAACAAAAGTTTAATTAAATGTAGACGCACGTGATACTATTACATAAGGGCGATTAGTAGACTAACGATTTGGAATATACGTACATATATAAGAAACGCGAAGATACATCAAATAGAACCAATTAAAAACTAATTAATAAACTATGATTATGTACGAATTAACAATCCAAATGGTTAGCCGATCAATTAAGAACAATCTATGATTTGACAGTTGGATAAACTACGGTCTAAGATCTTAATCAATCAAGACTAATTCGCGATTTGAATAATTTAAGAAATTAAACAAGGAAAGCAATTAAAATATACAATTCTACACTATTAAGACTAGTTAACATGTAAGTAAATTTAAAGAAACTATATATGAAAAATATATTGTAAAATATATATATATGTGTGTGTTTTATATTATTAAACCAAACAAGCAATAATCTAATAAATAAAAATACAATACAAGAAATCACATTATTAAAATTAACTAATATTAAAAGAATTTCATACGAAGTTACATCATGAGAGATATACACATATAGATATATATATATACACAACCTAACACATGTAAAAGAAATAAAATGCACGATATTATATTATTAAAACTAATTAATATTTAGATAAACTCAAGGAATCTGTACATTTGTAAAATAAATATATATATATATAT
>NW_025219985.1:1668974-1669986 GCF_014825855.1 Bombus pyrosoma | reverse complement strand
GAACGTGGCGGGCAGTTCGTCCGGCACGTAAAATGGAGAGAATCGAGTTTTTAAACGTTAAAAATATATCAATCAGGATAGAAATAACACTTAATTATCGTCAAAATCGAGTTACGATTGCATTTCGCATGCTACTTTTATGGCTTCGATGCTGAACGTAAAGTGCAGTACGTGCTGCGTGTAGAATGGAGAAAAAAGAGCGCCAAAACGTTAGAAATACCTCAATCGGGAACGAAATAAAACTAATCATCATCGAAATCATGTTACGATTGCAATTTTCGAGCTCCATTGTTTGCTTCGACGCTGAACGTGCCGGGCACTACGTTCGGCGTGTAAAATAGAGAAAACCGAGCTTTTAAACGTTAAAAATATCTCAATCAGGATAGAAATAACACTTAATTATCGTCGAAATCGAGTTACGATTGCATTCCGCTAGGTACTTTTATAGCTACGACGCTGAACGTGGCGGGTGCTGACTTCTGCGTGTAAAATGGAGAAAATCGAGCTTTTAAACGTTAAAAATATCTCAATCAGGATAGAAATAACACTTAATTATCGTCAAAATCGAGTTACGATTGCATTCCGCTAGCAACTTTTATAGCTGCGACGCTGAACGTGTCGGGCAGTTCGTCCGGCACGTAAAATGGAGAGAATTGAGTTTTTAAACGTTAAAAATATCTCAATCGGGAACGAAATAACAGTTAATTATCGTCAAAAATCGAGTTACGATTGCATTTCGCATGCTACTTTTATGGCTTCGATGCTGAACGTACTGTGCAGTACGTGCTGCTCGTAAAATGGAGAGAAAAGAGCGCTTAAACGTTAGAAATATCTCAATCGGGAACGAAATAACAGTTGTTTATCATCAAAATAGAGTTACGATTGCATTCAGCAAACTACTTTTATAGCTACGACGCTGAACGTACTGTGCAGTACGTGCTGCTCGTAAAATGGAGAGAAGAGAGCGCTTAAACGTTAGAAATATCTCAACCGGGAACGAAATAACAGTTGT
>NW_025219985.1:1666320-1668474 GCF_014825855.1 Bombus pyrosoma | reverse complement strand
GTTTAATAGGTGTCACGTCCCGCGCTCCGCACGTGCCGTAACGAGGACTTCAAATTGAAATTCTACCAATCAAGAGTAACCCGCGATTTGAATAAAATAATAAAATAATTTATAATCTAACTATGATTCGAAAATTCTACCAATCAAGAGTAACCCGCGATTTGAATAAAATAATAAAATAATCTATAATTTAACTACGATTCGAGAATTCTATCAATCAAGAACAACTCGTGATTTGAATAATATAATATAAGTAATCTATAATTTAACAATTGATACTATGATTCGAAAATTCTACCAATCAAGAGTAACCCGTGATTTGAATAAAACAATAAAATAATCTATAATTTAACTATGATTCGAAAACTCTATCAATCAAGAGTAACCCGCGATTTAAATAAAATAATATAAGTAATCTATAATTTAACAATTCAAACTATGATTCGAAAATTCTAATAATCAAGAGCAGCCCGCGATTTGAACAAATTAATTAATAAACTATGATTATGTACGAATTGACAATCCAAATGGTTAGCCGATCAATTAAGAACAATCTATGATTTGACAATTGAATAAACTACGATCTAAGATTTTAATCAATCAAGACTAATTCGCGATTTGAATAAATTAAGAAATTAAACAAGGAAAGGAAAAGGAACAGACCAAGAATACATACTTTAATAACAAATGTGAAATACATAAAGTATATATATATATATTCCCTATCCTAGATAAATAGCAATAAAGTGTACAAATTACAATTAACTTGCGTAACTGGATGAAGATACAATACCACACATTATTAAAATTAATTCCATGAATAAACTACATCGTGGGGAACATATATAAATATTTATATGTGAAAAGAATAAAAAAAAAATTAAAATACACAATACTACATTATCGAAACTAGTTGACATGTTAGTAAATTTAAGGAAATTATATATGAATATTATATTGTAAAATATATATATATGTGTGTGTTTTATATTATTAACAATCAACAATCCAGTAAATATAAAAATATACAATACGGGAACTACAGTATTAAGATAAACTAGCATTTAAAATTGAAACACTTTCTACAAGTCACATTGTGAAACACATACATACATATAAATATATAATAAATTTAGATGAAATAAAATCATTAATACCAACTTGAAGAATATCACACGAAAGGTATATTGTTAAACATCATCGAACAACTAATAATTAAGAAAAGAAAAAAAAAAAGAAAAACAATTAAAATATACAATTCTACATTATTAAAACTATTTAACATGCTAGTAAATATAAAGAAACCATATATGACAAGTATATTGTAAAATATATATATATATATATATACATATTATTATTATCAAATCAGACAACTAATAATCAAATAAACACAATAAAATATACAAAACTACTTTGCAAATATTATATTACAGAATATTCAACTAAACTGACTAAAGATTTAACCAACAAAATAATATATATATATATATATATATATATATATATATATATATATAAAAGCATCAAACATAATCAACACAAATGTCACACGATTCTTCGTTCTTGCCTGCACCTTCTGGGACCACTCACATGTTTTGGAACCCGTCTTCCTCTTGTGCTGAAACAACACATGTAGATGAATGACACAAGACAAATTAAAATTAATAAAACAAAACAAAGTACGCACTGGGACAACCTGCATAGGGAACCTTTGATGAAGACACCTCCGTATTCACCATTTAAATCGTAATCACCAAAACCTATACCGGAAAAACAATAAATCAAACCAAACACTGGAGGCAATAATCAGATGGAAATATTAACCAAATGAATAAAATAACGTCAAGACACATCTCACGAAGTCTCTCCATGTACTGGGAGCATACAGCAGAGAAGATCGCTCTGACCACAAGAGCGGTGACACAGGAGAATATCCAGGACTCCGACAGAACTCTCCTCAGGGAAGTGAGCCTTCGCACATTCATCTGTATCGTCTTCACGAGCCGCCTACACATTTTTGGAATCTCTCCTCCTCTTGCGCTAAAACAATGCATACAAGATCAGGCAGACAAACGGACGAAACACCATAGGAAAGAGGACGAAGTTAAAATAAATAAAATAATACATACTTGTACAGGTTGGACAAATGCA
>NW_025219985.1:1663428-1665820 GCF_014825855.1 Bombus pyrosoma | reverse complement strand
GATAAACAACTGTTATTTCGTTCCTGATTGAAATATTTCTAACGTTTAAGCGCTCTTTTTTCTCCATTTTACACGCAGCACGTACTGCACAGTACGTTCAGCGTCGTAGCTATAAAAGTAGCTTGCGAAATGCAATCGTAACTCGATTTTGACGTTAATTATGTGCTATTTCTTTGCTGACTGAGATATTTTTAACGTTTAAAAGCTCGATTTTCTCTATTTTACACGCCGAGCTCAGCGCCCGCCACGTTCAGCGTCGAAGCTATAAAAGCAGCTTGCTGAATGCGATCGTAAGTCGATGTTGACGATAATTAAGTGTTATTTCCTTGCTGACAGAGATATTTTTAACGTTTAAAAGCTCGCTTTTCTCTATTTTACACGCCGAACGTAGTGCCCGGCACGTTCAGTGTCGAAACAAACAAAGGAGCTCGATAATTGCAATCGCAACATGATTTCGATGATAATTAACTGTTATTTCGTTCCCGATTGAGATATTTCAAACGTTTAAGCGCTCTTTTTTCTCCATTCGACACCCAGCACGCACTGCACTTTACTTTCAGCATCGAAGCCATAAAAGTAGCATGCGAAATGCAATCGTAACTCGATTTTTGACGATAATTAACTGTTATTTCGTTCCCGATTGAGATATTTCTAACGTTTAAGCGCACTTTTTTCTCCATTCTACACGCAGCACGTACTGCACTTTACGTTCAGCATCGAAGCCATAAAAGTAGCATGTGAAATGCAATCGTAACTCGATTTTTGACGATAATTAACTGTTATATCGTTCCCGATTCAGATATTTCTAACGTTTAAGCGCTCTTTTCTCACCATTTTACGAGCAGCACGTACTGCACAGTACGTTCAGCGTCGAAGCCATAAAAGTAGCATGCGAAATGCAATCGTCACTCGATTTTGATGATAATTAACTGTTATTTCCTTCCTGGTGGAGATATCTCTATGTTCAAGACGCCATTATACTCCATTTTACACGCCGAACGTAGTGCATTCCAGGTTCAGCGTCGAAGCTACCAAGGAAGCTTGCAAAATGCAATGGTACGTCGATTTTGTCGATAACTAATTGTTATTTCGTTCCTGATTGAAATATTTCTAACGTTTATGCGTTGTTTTCGCTCCATTTTACGTGCCGGACGAACTATGCGACACGTACAGCGTCGAAGCTATAAAGGAAGCTTGCAGCATGCAATCGTAACTCGATTTTGACGTTAATTATCTGTTATTTCTTTGCTGACTGAGATATTTTTAACGTTTAGAAGCTCGGCTTTCTCCATTTTACACACAGAACGTAGTGCCCGGCACGTTCAGTGTCGAAACAACAAAGGAGCTCGAAAAATGCAATCGTAACACGATTTTGATGATAATTAACTGTTATTTCGTTCCTGATTGAAATATTTCTAACGTTTAATCGCTCCTTTTTCTTCATTTTACGCGCAGCACGTACTGCACAGTACGTTCAGCATCGAAGCCATAAAAGTAGCATGCGAAATGCAATCGTAACTCGATTTTTGACGATAATTAACTGATATTTCGTTCCCGATTGAGATATTTCTAACGTTTAAGTGCTCTTTTTTCTCCACTTTACACGCCGAGCTCAGCGCCCGCCACGTTCAGCGTCGAAGCTATAAAAGAAGCTTGCAGAATGCAATCGTAACTCGATTTTGACGTTAATAATCTGTTATTTCTTTGCTGACGGACATATTTTTAATGTTTAAATGATCGATTTTCTCTATTTTACACGCCGAACGTAGTGCCCGGTACGTTCAGCGTCGAAACAAACAATGGAGCTCGAAAATTGCAATCGTAACATGATTTCGATGATAATTAACTGTTATTTCGTTCCCGATTGAGATATTTCTAACGTTTAAGCGCTCTTTTTTCTCCATTCTACACGCAGCAGTACTGCACTTTACGTTCAGCATCGAAGCCATAAAAGTAGCATGCGAAATGCAATCGTAACTCGATTTTGACGATAATTAACTGTTATTTCGTTCCCGATTGAGATATTTCTAACGTTAAAGCGCTCTTTCTTCTTCATTTTACGCGCAGCACGTACTGAGCACTACGTTCACCGTCGAACCCATAAAAGTAGCATGCGAAATGCAATCGTAACACGATTTTGATGATAATTAACTGTTATTTCCTTCCTGGTGGAGATATCTCTATGTTCAAGCAGCCATTATACTCCATTTTACACGCCGAAGCTATAAAAGAAGCTGGCATAATGCAATCGTAACTCGATTTTGACGTCAATTATCTGTTATTTCTTTGCTGACTGAGATATTTTTAACGTTTGAGCGCTCTTTTCTCTCCATTTTACACGCCGAACGTAGTGCCCGGCACGTTCAGTGTCGAAACAAACAAAGAAGCTCGA
>NW_025219985.1:1661172-1662928 GCF_014825855.1 Bombus pyrosoma | reverse complement strand
TATTGACGATACTACTAGACGATCCCCGAGTTGAGGTACAACGTTCCGAAGTTCTTCAGGTTCGAGTTCGCACCGAATGTGCGACATAGATCTGGAATTTCATTGACGTTGCTAACAATTCGGAATTCTTCAGGTTTGAGTGCGCACGAATAAGCGACATAGACCTGGAATTCTATTAACGATACTACTAGACGATCCCTGAGTTGAGGTACAACGTTCCGAAGTTCTTCAGGTTTGAGTTCGCACCGAATGTGCGACATAGATCTGGAATTTCATTGACGTTGTTAAACGTGACAGACGCAACTGTACCCGTAGCACAGCAATTCTTTTAACACCAAGTAAAAAAAAAAAGGAGAGAAATAAATAAATAAATAAAAATAAATAAAAAAAATTTTCGAAATAGTCCTTAGACTATTTCTGGTGGCAGCAACTACCGTATTAATCGGAAGTTTAAATTTATATTTCGATTACTATCGTTCATTCATTATTTTCTTTTCGTTTAAATTAACGACAATCAAAACTAAAAAAAAAATAATAAGCAAATACGTAACACTTATATATATATATATATTATTTTGTTGGTTAAATCTTTAGTCAGTTTAGTTGAATATTCTGTAATATAATATTTGCAAAGTAATTTTGTATATTTTATTGTGTTTATTTGATTATTAGTTGTTTGATTTGATAATAATAATATGTATATATATATATTTATTTTACAATATAAAATTTCTTTGAGTTTATTAGTTTTAATATGTGACATCTTGCGTTTTATTTCTTTTACATGTGTTAGGTTGTGTATATATATCTATATGTGTATATGTCCCATGATGTAACTTCGTATGGAATTCTTTTAATATTAAAATGTTAGTTAATCTTAATAATGTAATTTCTTGTATTGTATTTTATTTATTAGATTATTGCTTGTTTGGTTTAACAATATAAAACACACACACATATATATATATATATATTTTACAATATACTTTTCATATATAGTTTCTTTAAATTTACTAGCATGATAACTAGTTTTAATAATGTAAAATTGTATATTTTAATTGTTTTCTTTTTTTTTCTTTTCTAAATTATTAGTTGTCCGATGATGTTTAGCAATATAGTTTTCATGTGATATTCTACAAGTTGGTTTTAATGATTTTATTTCTTCTAGATTTATTATATATATATATATATATATGTAGGTATGTGTTTCACAATGTGACTTGTATAAAGTGTTTCGATTTTAAACGCTAGATTATCTTAATACTGTAGTGTCGCGTATTATTATTATTTTATTATTATTTTTATTTAGTCCGTGCCTCTCGGCTTTGGACGAACTTTCAGCTTTCTTTACAGCTCTTTATTGCACTAATCGCCTTCTTATCTCTAATCTAACACTAATGCTTATAATCTATTTACACTTATGTCTACGATTTATTGCAACTTAGCCTACACATTATTGCCACTTTGGTCTTTTTGCCTCCTTGCTGTGCTACCTTCCTGTCCTTCCACCCCTTCTTGAATTGCTTTTGCCCTTCTTTTCTCTATTATCGCTCTCAGGTCCATTAGTCCTTCCCCAATCCCATTTAATATTTCTTCCATTTCCTTTGCTCCTCCTGTTATTTCACATTCTTTTAGCACATGTCTCAGGTCCTCTTCTTCCCCTCCACATAATCTGCACCTTCTTTCTTCCTCCTCTTTCCAATGTTCTTTCGCTTTGGTTTCATTTCCGCACCTGAATCTGGCTATGATTCTTCTG
>NW_025219985.1:1659103-1660672 GCF_014825855.1 Bombus pyrosoma | reverse complement strand
GTCAGCAAAGAAATAACAGATTATTAACGTCAAAATCGAGTTACGATTGCATTCTGCAAGCTTCTTTTATAGCTTCGACGCTGAACGTGGCGGGCGCTGAGCTCGGCGTGTAAAATGGAGAAAAAAGAGCGCTTAAACGTTAGAAATATCTCAACCGGGAACGAAATAACAGTTAATTATCGTCAAAAATCGAGTTACGATTGCATTTCGCATGCTACTTTTATGGCTTCGATGCTGAACGTAAAGTGCAGTACGTTCGGCGTGTAAAATGGAGAAAATCGAGCTGTTAAACGTTAAAAATATGTCAGTCAGCAAAGAAATAACAGATTATTAACGTCAAAATCGAGTTACGATTGCATTCTGCAAGCTTCCTTTATAGCTTCGACGCTGGACGTGGCGGGCGCTGAGCTCGGCGTGTAAAATGGAGAAAAAAGAGCGCTTAAACGTTAGAAATATCTCAATCGGGAACGAAATAACAGTTAATTATCGTCAACAATCGAGTTACGATTGCATTTCGCATGCTACTTTTATGGCTTCAATGCTGAACGTAAAGTGCAGTACGTGCTGCGTGTAGAATGGAGAAATAAGAGCGCTTAAACGTTAGAAATATCTCAACCGGGAACGAAATAGCAGTGAATTATCGTCAAAAATCGAGTTACGATTGCATTTTTCGAGCTTCTTTGTTTGTTTCGACACTGAACGTGCCGGGCACTACGTTCGGCGTGTAAAATGGAGAGAAAAGAGCGCTTAAACGTCAAAAATATCTCAGTCAGCAAAGAAATAACAGATAATTGACGTCAAAATCGAGTTACGATTGCATTATGCCAGCTTCTTTTATAGCTTCGGCGTGTAAAATGGACTATAATGGCGGCTTGAACATAGAGATATCTCCACCAGGAAGGAAATAACAGTTAATTATCATCAAAATCGTGTTACGATTGCATTTCGCATGCTACTTTTATGGGTTCGACGGTGAACGTAGTGCGCAGTACGTGCTGCGCGTAAAAGTAAGAAGAAAGAGCGCTTAAACGTTAGAAATATCTCAATCGGGAACGAAATAACAGTTAATTATCATCGAAATCATGTTACGATTGCAATTTTCGAGCTCCATTGTTTGTTTCGACGCTGAACGTGCCGGGCACTACGTTCGGCGTGTAAAATGGAGAAAATCGAGCTGTTAAACGTTAAAAATATGTCAGTCAGCAAAGAAATAACAGATTATTAACGTCAAAATCGAGTTACGATTGCATTCTGCAAGCTTCTTTTATAGCTTCGACGCTGGACGTGGCGGGCGCTGAGCTCGGCGTGTAAAATGGAGAAAAAAGAGTGCTTAAACGTTAGAAATATCTCAATCGGGAACGAAATAGCAGGAATTATCGTCAAGAATCGAGTTGCGATTGCATTCAGCAAGCTACTTTTATAGCTTCGACGCTAAACGTGGCGGGTGCTGAGCTCGGCGTGTAAAATGGAGAAAAAAGAGCGCTTAAACGTTAGAAATATCTCAATCGGGATCGAAATAACAGTTAATTATCGTCAAAAGTCAAGTTACGATTGCATTTCGCATGCTAC
>NW_025219985.1:1656599-1658603 GCF_014825855.1 Bombus pyrosoma | reverse complement strand
ATCGTCAAAATCGAGTTACGATAGCATTCAGCAAGCTACTTTTATTGCTTCGACGCTGAACGTGTCGGTAGTACGTCCGGCACGTAAAATGGTGCGAAAGCAACGCTCAAACGTTAGAAATATCTCAATCAGGAACGAAATGACAGTTAACTATCGTAAAAAACGAGTTACGATTGCAATTTTCGAGATCCTTTGATTGTTTCGACGCTCAACGTGCCGAACACTACGTTCGGCGTGTAAAATGGGGAAAACCGAGCTTCTAAACGTTAAAAATATCTCAATCAGGAACGAAATAGCACTAAATAATCGTCAAAATCGAGTTACGATTGCATTCCGCAAGCTACTTTTATAGCTTCGACGCTGATCGTCTCGGGCAGTACGTCCGGCACGTAAAATGGAGCGAAAACAACGCTTATGCGTTATAAATATCTCAATCAGGAAAGAAATAGCAGTTAGTTATCGTCAAAATCGAGTTACTATTGCATTTATCGAGCTCCTTTGATTGTTTCGACGTTGAGCGTGGCGGGCACTGAGTTCAGAGTGTAAACTGGAGAAAAAGGAGCGCTTAAACGTTAAAAATATCTCAATCAGGAACGAAATAGCACTAAATTATCGTCAAAATCGAGTTACGATAGCATTCAGCAAGCTACTTTTATAGTTTCAACGCTGAACGTGTCGGCAGTACGTCCGGCACGTAAAATGGAGCGAAAACAACGCTTAAACGTTAGAAATATCTCAATCAGGAACGAAATAACAGTTAATTATCGTAAAAAATGAGTTACGATTGCATTCAGCAAGCTACTTTTATTGGTTCGACGCTGAACGTGTCGGCAGTACGTCCGGCACGTAAAATGGTGCGAAAGCAACGCTCAAACGTTAGAAATATCTCAATCAGGAACGAAATGACAGTTAATTATCGTAAAAAACGAGTTACGATTGCATTCCGCAAGCTACTTTTATAGCTTCGACGCTGATCGTGTCGGGCAGTACGTCCGGCACGTAAAATGGAGCGAGACCAACGCTTAAACGTTCAAAATATCTCTATCAGGAAAGAAATAGCAGTTAATTATCGACAAAATCGAGTTACGACTGCATTTTTCGAGCACTTTGTTTGTTTCGACACTGAACGTGCCAGGCACTACGTTCTGTGTGTAAAATGGAGAAAGCCGAGCTTTTAAACGTTAAAAATATCTCAATCAGGAAAGAAATAACAGTTAATTATCGTAAAAAACGAGTTACGATTGCAATTTTCGAGCTCCTTTGTTTGTTTTGACGCTGAACGTGCCGGGCACTACGTTCGGCGTGTAAAATGGAGGAAAAGGAGCGCTGAAACGTTAAAAATATCTCAATCAGCATAGAAATAACAGTTAATTGTCGTCAAAATCGAGTTACGATTGCATTTTTCGAGCTCCATTGCTTGTTTCGACGCTGAGCGTGCCGAATACTGCGTTCGGCGTTTAAAATGGGGAAAACCGAGCTTTTAAACGTTCAAAATATCTCAATCAGGAACGAAATAACAGTTAATTATCGTCAAAATCGAGTTACGATTGCAGTTTTCGAGCTCCTTTGTTCGTTTCGACGCTGAACGCGTCTGGCGGTACGTCCGGCACGTAAAATGGAGCGAAAACAACGCTTAAACGTTAGGAATATCTCAATCAGGAACGAAATAACAATTAGTTATCGACAAAATCGACGTACCATTGCATTTTGCAAGCTTCCTTGATAGCTTCGACGCAGAACGTGTCGGGCAGTTCGTCCGGCAAGTAAAATGGAGCGAAAACAACGCTTAAACGTTAGAAATATTTCAATCAGGAACGAAATAACAATTAGTTATCGACAAAATCGACGTACCATTGCATTTTGCAAGCTTCCTTGATAGCTTCGACGCTGAACCTGGAATGCACTACGTTCGGCGTGCAAAATGGAGTATAATGGCGTCTTGAACATAGAGATATCTCCACCAGGAAGGAAATAATAGTTAATTATCGTCAAAATCGAGTTACG
>NW_025219985.1:1654563-1656099 GCF_014825855.1 Bombus pyrosoma | reverse complement strand
TGTAAAATGGAGAAAACCGAGCTTTTAAACGTTAAAAATATCTCAATCAGGAACGAAATAACAAATACTGATCGTCAAAATCGAGTTACGATAGCATTCAGCAAGCTACTTTCATAGCTTCAACGCTGAACGTGTCGGCAGTACGTCCGGCACGTAAAATGGAGCGAAAGCAACGCTTAAACGACAGAAATATCTCAATCAGGAACGAAATGACAGTTAATTATCGTCAAAATCGAGTTACTATTGCATTTATCGAGCTCCTTTCATTGTTTCGACGCTGAACGTGTCGGCACTACGCCCGGCACGTAAAATGGAGCGAAAACAACGCTTAAACGTTAGAAATATCTCAATCAGGAACGAAATGACTGTTAATTATCGTAAAAAACGAGTTACGATGGCAATTTTCGAGCTCCTTTCTTTGTTTCGACGCTGAACGTGCCGGGCACTACGTTCGGCGTGTAAAATGGACGAAAAGGAGCGCTGAAACGTTAAAAATATCTCAATCAGCATAGAAATAACAGTTAATTGTCGTCAAAATCGAGTTACGATTGCATTTTTCGAGCTCCATTGTTTGTTTCGACGCTCAACGTGCCGAACACTACGTTCGGCGTGTAAAATGGGGAAAACCGACCTTTTTAACGTTAAAAATATCTCAATCAGGAACGAAATGACAGTTAATTATCGTCAAAATCGAGTTACTATTGCATCTTTCGAGCTCCTTTGTTCGTTTCGACGCTGAACGTGCCGGGCACTACGTTCGACGTGTAAAATGGAGGAAAAGGAACGCTTAAACGATAAAAATATCTCAATCAGCATAGAAGTAACAGTTAATTGTCGTCAAAATCGAGTTACGATTGTATTTTTCGAGCTCCATTGCTTGTTTCGACGCTGAACGTGCCGAACACTGCGTTCGGCGTTTAAATTGGGGAAACCGTGCTTTTAAACGTTCAAAATATCTCAATCAGGAACGAACTGACAGTTAATTATCGTAAACATCGAGTTACTATTGCATTTTTCGAGCTCCTTTGTTCGTTTCGACGCTTAGCGTGGCGGGCACTGAGTTCAGCGTCTAAAATAGAGAAAAAGGAGCGCCTAAACGTTAAAAATATCTCAGTCTGGCACGAAATAACAGTTAGTTATCGTCAAAATCGAGATACGATTGCAATTTTCAAGCTCCTTTGTACGTTTCGACGCTGAACGTGCCGGGCACTACGTTTGGCGTGTAAAATGGAGAAATCCGAGCTTTTAAACGTTAAAAATATCTCAATCAGGAACGAAATAACAATTACTGATCGTCAAAATCGAGTTACGATAGCATTCAGCAAGCTACTTTCATAGCTTCAACGCTGATCGTTTCGGCAGTACGTCCGGCACGTAAAATGGAGCGAAAACAACGCTTAAACGTCAGAAATATCTCAATCAGGAACGAAATGACAGTTAATTATCGTCAAAATCGAGTTACTATTGCATTTATCGAGCTCCATTGCTTGTTTCGACGCTGAACGTGCCGGGCACTACGTTCGGCGTGTAAAATGG
>NW_025219985.1:1652667-1654063 GCF_014825855.1 Bombus pyrosoma | reverse complement strand
TGTAAGACGCTAATCCGATTATGTGTATTCAGAGTTTATGACGATGGACCTGGGCTCGAGGTGACAGAATGAGTCGTCGAACGTAGCCGCGGTCACGGGACGGACATGTAACAACAGAGGTATGGAATAATTATGCAGCTCTCCTTAAAAACAAAGATTGACTCGAGAGGTGGGGAGAAGACTATATAAGGGCAGTTCCATTTGTACTGGGAGAGTTAGTGAGGCATCGAGAAAGTTATGGAGTTATTTATCGAGAGAGTCATTACGACTAGTACGTGGAGTCACACCAGGATCGTGTATCATATCGAATTCGTCTTCCCGTGGCCGTGGATTCGTATCGAACTTAGATTCATTGTCATCGACCTCTCGTTTGTCCGATTGCCGTCATTACCTGTAACCTCTTGTAATCATCGCCTCGGTATCAACAACGATCACCTAGAATACATAACCACGATGGTCAATTCGAGTGAAGGTTCATCAGACGTCCATACTTCAAATCCTTCTCCGACATATATATACAATTATGAAATACAAGTATGACATTTTGAGCGATTCCATGCGCAACAAAGTATTATAATGAAATATCTTAATATTGCTATGAAGGCCTGAAATATTTTTTAAAATTTACTTCATTGTTATTAGAATTAATGATACTGATTGTTCGTTCTTAGAACCATAACTTTGAGAATCTTTTCGACCGCGATATTTTTAATCTTTTAATAGTAATGTAGAATTTTATAAATATTTGAATTTCATTTGCATGAAATAAATTCATGCATTCATTCGCGGTTATCGTTCGTAACAGAAAAATTTTGCACAGAATGATTTATGTGCATATCTTTCAGTTCACTATGTTGCAAGTCACTATGTTGTTGTAGGAAATAGCAGATACTGTTAAAAGTTAAAAGGCAAAGCAAGTGTTTTTATAATAATCAGGTTTTTTCTCATCTTAGTTATTTTAAATGAAATTTTTATTTTTCAATTCAGTTATAATTCTATTACTTAAAATTCTTCTTTTCAACCTAACCCTCTTTTTCGATTAAAAAAATACAAATGATTTTCTATTTTTGCTAAAATTTAATCGAGAGTAATTTGATCTATAATTAAACATTATTAGTATTTATTTTTCACGTATAAAATGTTTTCGTTTCAGAGACGCCTGTTTCTTTTATATATCAAATACAGTGAATGAGTTTATTTCAGATTTATCAATTTACAGAAAATACATTTCAGTTACATATTTGAATATTTCATAGAATATATTAAATATTTATGCTTAAGGCTCAAAAGAATGAGAGAAATAAAGGAAGTGAACAAAAGAAAGAAGCTCATATTACGAAATAATGTTTGGACATTACCAATCAGGGAGTAATTATACATATTTTATAGAATTTTA
>NW_025219985.1:1647286-1652167 GCF_014825855.1 Bombus pyrosoma | reverse complement strand
GTCCGAGCTCGTCTGGAAGTGGCGTGCCCACGCCCTCCACCCCGCCGCCGTCCGCCTATCCTTTCAGGATGGGAATCCCGTTCCCTTTCGCGCTCCGCCGCCTCCTTCCGCAGCATCACCCGTTCGCAGAATGTGGCGAACGCCTTCCGACTCCTGTCGTTCGCCAGCAGTGCACCGAACACCGCCGGCGGGGAGAGGTCTCCCCCTATCTCAGCAACGAGGGCGCGGCGAGGTAACGCCCACGCTGGACAGTGCTCTAGCGTGTGCTGCGCCGAGTCCACTCCCTCGTTGCGATGGTGGCAACGCGCGGTCGCCTCCCGTCCTATCCTATGCAGGTACTCACCGAAGCATCCATGCCCGGTAAGTGCCTGCGTCGCCCTATAGGTCAGGGCGAGTCCGCCGTTGTCCAACCAATCGTCCCAGTTTGGCAGGACAGCCTCGACGACCCTGAGGCCAGGCGCGCCGGCTTCCGTTGCGAGACCGGCCCGCCACGAATCCAATAGGGTTCGTCGAGTCCGCACCACAGCATCACCGCGTGCCGCCTCGTCCACCCCGCCCAACGATGCTCGCGTGTGTTGGTAGATCTCGCGAGACCGTAGGGCCTTCAACTCGAACGGGGGGAACCCCGCGAGCAACTACGCCGTCGTAGACGAGACTGTGCGATACACCCTCGCCGTCCTGACGGCCACCGTACGATGCAGTCTCCTGATCAACAGGAGGCTGCGACGATTGGCCAACAGGCTCGCCGCCCAAATTGGACCACCGTACAGAAGCCTCGATCGCACCACACCGGCGTACAGCCGGTGCACACCGACACCGACACCCGGTCCGCCGAACCGAGGCAACAGACGCCCCAGGGTGTTGGCCGTAGCCTCGGCGGAAGTGATCGCCAAAGGTCCAATGGTTGTCCAGCGTCAGACCCAGATACTTCATCCAGGTACCGACCTCGACGTCGACCCCTCCCAACCGCAGCCGGTAACCCGTTGGAGGCTTTACGACCCCCCTCGTCGCCGGTGATCTCGAGGATCAGGGCTCCAGTAACCGCCCTCCTAGGCCGCATTTCGGCGATGCCGAGATCGGAAAGTTCTATTTCTCGACGGACCTTCGACATCGCTTCATTATACGTGACTCTCGAACCCTCCAGGATGGTGAGCGTCACGGCGGTGCACCGAGGAATCTTGGGAAGCCTAGACTCAGTTTTCATGGAGCACGCGGCAGTGCGCGACCTCACGTTCACGACAAACTGCCTAGAATCCCTCGCATCTCGTCCTGTATTTATCTGTTTCCGTACTCCCCCTGTTCCTTTCATCCTCCTAACCGTTGTCCAAATTCCACCGCTCTCGCTGTCTCCTCCTCCCCTTTCACCGCCGACATCGAATTTTTTTTGCGTCGCGGCCACGGGGGATCGGGCGGCCATCTCGGCAAATGTGAGAGACCTCGCCAAGGCAGCGGCAACTCTTCTCGTATCATAAATGTCGCCGTCGTTGTAATCTCCGAGCATCGAATATCTCGCTCGCGACAACTACTAGAGCGACAAGGACGGACATTCTCTATTGCTGTTTCTTCTTCTTCCTATCATCGTCATACGTTTGCCGTCGTTACCGCTTTTTACCGAGAGAAATTCCATCTCGTTGGTCGACGATTCAGCCGTTGACGGCAACGTGTCCCACCTGGTCCGCATGTTAGATTTATTCGCGGTGGGGAGGGCGCTCGTTTCCGGAGGTACCATCCGATAGTAATAATTATTATTATTACGGTGGGAATAACTGTAGGAATTATTTGGCGACAGTTGCGACGGCAGCTTCTGCCGCAATTCCTCGATCTTACGGAGGAACAGGGCCCTGAGATTCTCCAATGGATCCCAAGTCTTGAACCACCGTATCTGTTCACATTTCCTCCACTTTCTCCTCTGCCTCCTTCATTTCTTATCTGATGTTCATTAACATCGTTAACCTCGCCCCCCATCTCATCAGCACGGTGGAGATGGCACGACACCGACCGGGTAGACAGGGGCGGCAGTGGGGGAGGGGGGCCCATAACGCTCGTAGGAGCGGCGGCTCCCCTCGTATAAGTCTTTGGTCCCACCGTAGAAGTCTTTGATCCCACCGTAGAAGTCTGGTCCCACCGTAACTCGTCCCAGACGATGGACCCCGAGTTGCCGACGGTCGTCGCATCGGAGTCCTCTTCGATCCTTCGTCCACTTCTTCTCACGTTACTTCTCGTAACGTTCACATCCATATGTTTCTCCTTCGCTTCCTCGCCAGACGCATATACGTGAACGGGGTCCTGACGGTTCACCCTCGAACGGCCGCGGTTGCTTGATGACGACGCAGCGGAGCCCGCTTGACGACTCGCGGCTGCGCCGGTACTCTCCCTCCCCTGCACTGTAAACGTTTTTCTTCTTTTTGTTGTCCATTTTCATCATTGTTATTTTTAGTATATTGTTGATCGCCAAGGTTATCACCGTCGAGTCCAGTCCTGGCACCACTCGCTCTTTCGCACCCCGCACCAGGCACCCTCGAAAGAGAAAGAGAGAATTTATTAGCACAAGTGTGGATATTACAGGATTGACAAGTAACTGCGGTGATTAAACACCAATGACAATGGTCTTAGGTTCGATAACAAATTCGCGATCAACGGGATAGCAAATGCACTTTCCTCCAAAGTCTAAGTCGGACTCTTTGTTAAAACGTGAAGTATTCACTGATCGTAAAGACGTTGCTTTACTGGCTGATGAGATCGCACGAGAGTGTTCCTCTCCGTCGCGGTGATGCTGCAGAGGAAAACTATGATGGGGTGTGTCCAAGAGCACGATACCATCGGATTCGTCGAGGAAAAACATCATTCGGGAAGTGAGAGAAATGGACGTTGCTGTTAATTGGTTAATTTCTATGTTGCTGGTTAGAGAAGGATGCTAGACGCTCTTGAGAGAAAGTTGCTAGCGGGAAGCGTCGTTCGTGAGAGAAGCAGATGTTGAGTCAGGACTATAAATTTTCGAGCGAGCGCAGCGAGCGACCAATGCTGAAGCGTGACAATGGTGATGATGATGATGATGATGATGATGATATAGATGCCGATTGATTTGATAATTTTTGAAGATATCTTGCGAAATTTCGATATTTCGACACATATGTCCAGCGAAAGTGTAGAAGTTAAGTAATCGAATAAGCAACATCCAATTAAATTATGTATTTCGAATTAGGAACAGATATCAGAAATAACTAACTGCCTTGAATAAGAGCAATAATTATACTTCGTTGTATCGATATAAAGAGGGTATATACACGCACTCCTGGTAACATTGATAATTTAAACATGTTTGATGCAACATCCAGTCGTATGAATATTTTCATTATTAATTAATTGTAGTACTATCTATCTGTCACAGGATAAGATTAGAGACGATAATAATATGTTCGCGTATCATCCACCATATAGTGTATTCATACAATGTTGTACAGTTGTTGAATAATAATACCAATGCTATCTATCGATTCACACAATCTAATTGTAAAAAGGATAGGTGTTGGGTTGAAACTAGAATTTGAAGAGCGAGCGCAGCGAGCGAGCAATGTTGGAACGATGACGATAACATCGATGACGATCGATTTGATAATTTTCAAAGTATCTTGCAAACCATCGAACGAAATTGTAGAAACCAAGTAACCCCAAGTGACTAAAAGTCGATTAAATCGCACGCGAGTCTAACGACCTTGGGCAAGGTTTTGCGAAAGAAATCGTGTAGATTGGAGTTATTAAAACTGTTTCAATCCATGGAAATCCATAAGAGAATATCGAAAATCGCCCTATGAAATTTCCGAGTAGAGAGGAATAATACGTTTACTCCAATCATTTGCCTCCATAATTCATAAATGAAAAAGCGTATTTTCAATGTTCATAAAAGTTTCTTTACATAAATACATTGATATGAACACCTAGTCGGGTCTGTCGCAGCCTATTAGCTAATATTATTTACCATACAATTAATAATTATACCAGTTATACAGTTAATTGCTTTACTAAATTGTACAGTGATACAATTAGTAATTATATACATCAAATAATACTGATTGCCCGCGAGTTACTCACCGCGAGGTGTTGCTGCGAATGGAGACCCACCATATCCGCAACCCATCCACCCTCTATTTACACAAAAAAGTCTAAAATTCATTTATTCAGTCAAATGAATGCTACTTTTGGTGTGCGTTTGCATAATGTTCAAAACAAACAGCAAAAGGAGCTTCAAGAAGAAACGAAACGACGCGAGAACGAAAAACCTGACTAGGATTCATGAAAACGTGAAATCTAAAAATCGAATTAAATCTTAAGAGTTAAACAAAAAGGACAAGAGAATAAGATGAAATATGTGCCATATACAATTAACTAATACACAATATATGCATTCTACAATGCCATCCTTTTACTACCATACCAAGTTTTCACTACGATATTTCCATACTTCTTACTACTACTATATATCAACCTATTTACTACCTGCACCTTACCTACTTATTTATTTAGATTACAACCTCAAAGTAGCCTACTTAACCATAAAGCACACACTTACGTAAAAATCTAAATATCTGCTTACTCTCTATGTACGTAATCATCTAAACGTAATAAAGGAAAATGCAAGAGAAATCCAATCGAGGAAACAAATTTGATCGAAGAAACAAATTGGATCGAAGAAACAAATTGGATCGAAGAAAGCTTAATAAAATTCTATAAAATATGTATAATTACTCCCTGATTGGTAATGTCCAAACATTATTTCGTAATATGAGCTTCTTTCTTTTGTTCACTTCCTTTATTTCTCTCATTCTTTTGAGCCTTAAGCATAAATATTTAATATATTCTATGAAATATTCAAATATGTAACTG
>NW_025219985.1:1645130-1646786 GCF_014825855.1 Bombus pyrosoma | reverse complement strand
AGGATTACGATATAACGTATAACCTTATAAGGCAATATGTTATAACGCATAACGGTATGTAGTATCACCTTATAACGTATAACGTTATGTAGTATAACGTTACAACGTAAAAGGTTATATAGTATTACGATATAACGTATAACGTTATGTAGCATTACGATATATCGTATAACGTTATGTAGTACTACGTTACAACGTATAACGTTATGTAGCATTACGATATAACGTATAACGTTATGTAGTACTACGTTGCAACGTATAACGTTATATAGTATTACGATATAACGTATATCGATATGTAGTGTTACGTTATAACGTATAACGATATATGGTAATGCGATATAACGTATAACGATATGTTGTATTACGATATAAGGTATAACGTTATGAAGTGTTACGTTATAGCGTATAACGATATGTAGTGTTACGTTAAACGAATAACGTTATGTAGCATTACGATATATCGTATAACGTTATGTAGTACTACGTTACGACGTATAACGTTATGTAGCATTACGATATAACGTATAACGTTATGTAGTACTACGTTACAACGTATAACGTTATATTGTATTACGATAACACGTATAACGTTTTGTAGTATTACGTTATAGCGTATAACGTTATATAGTATTACGATATGACGTATAACGTTATATGGTATTACGATATAACGTATAACGTTATATGGTAATACGATATAACGTATAACGTAATGTAGTATTAGGATACAACGTACAACGTTATGTGGTGTTACGATATAACGTTTAACGGTATGTAGTATTACCTTATAACGTATAACGTTGTGTTGCATTACGATATAACGTATAACGTTATGTAGCATTGTGTTATAGCGTATAACGATATGTCGTATTACGATATAATGTATAACGTCATGTACAATTACGACATAACGTATAACGTTATATGGTAATACGATATAACGTATAACGATATGTAGTATTACGATATAACGTATAACGTTATGTAGCATTACGATATAACGTATAACGTTATGTAGTACTACGTTACAACGTATAACGTTATATAGTATTACGATACAACGTATAAAGATATGTAGTGTTACGTTATAACGTCTAACGATATATGGTAATGCGATATAACGTATAACGTTATATGGAATTACGATATAACGTATATGGATATGTTGTATTTCGAAATACCGTATAACGTTACGTAGCATAACGATATAACGTATAACGTTATGTAGTACTACGTTACAATGTATAACGTTATATAGTATTACGATATAACATATATCGATAT
Organism: Bombus pyrosoma; assembly: GCF_014825855.1. Classification (NCBI taxonomy): domain Eukaryota; kingdom Metazoa; phylum Arthropoda; class Insecta; order Hymenoptera; family Apidae; genus Bombus; species Bombus pyrosoma. Next base: position 1,645,499 of record NW_025219985.1, on the reverse strand, counting down.
GTAGTGTTACGTTATAACGTATAACGGTATATGGTACTACGATATAACGTATAACGGTATGTTGTATTACGATATAAGGTATAAAGTTATGTAGCATTACGATATAACGTATAACGATATGTAGTAATTCGTTACAACGTATAACGTTATATAGGATTACAATATAACGTATAACCTTATAAGGTAATATGTTATAACGTATAACGGTATGTAGTATTACGATATAACGTATAACGATATGTAGTATTACGATATAACGTATGACGTTATACAGTATTAAGATATAACGTATAACGTTATATGGTATTACGATATAACGTATATGGATATGTTGTATTTCGATATACCGTATAACGTTACGTAGCATTA
>NW_025219985.1:1638619-1644630 GCF_014825855.1 Bombus pyrosoma | reverse complement strand
GATAATTAACTGTTATTTCGTTCCTGATTGAAATATTTCTAACGTTTAAGCGCTCCTTTTTCTCCATTTTACACGCCGAGCTCAGCGCCCGCTACGTTCCGCGTCGAAGCTATAAAAGTAGCTTGCTGAATGCAATCGTAACTCGATATTGATGATAAACAGCTGTTATTTCGTTCCTGATTGAAATATTTCTAACGTTTAGGCGCTCTTTTTTCTCCATTTTACACGCAGCACGTACTGCACCGTACGTTCAGCATCGAGGCCATAAAAGTAGCATGCGAAATGCAATCGTAACTCGATTTTTGACGATAATTAACTGTTATTTCGTTTCCGATTGAGATATTTCTAACGTTTAAGAGCTCTTTTTTCTCCATTCTACACGCAGCACGTACTGCACTTTACGTTCAGCATCGGAGCCATAAAAGTAGCATGCGAAATGCAATCGTAACTCAATTTTGACGATAATTAACTGTCATTTCGTTCCCGATTGAGATATTTCTAACGTTTAAGCGCTCTTTTTTCTCCATTTTACACGCAGCACGTACTGCACAGTACGTTCAGCGTCGTAGCTATAAAAGTAGCTTGCGGAATGCAATCGTAACTCGATTTTAACGATAATTAAGTGTTATTTCTATCCTGCTTGAGATATTTTTAACGTTTAAAAGCTCGATTTTCTCTATTTTACACGCCGAACGTAGTGCCCGGCACGCTCAGCGTCTAAGCAAACAATGGAGCTCGAAAATTGCAATCGTAACATGATTTCGATGATAATTAACTGTTATTTCGTTCCCGATTGAGATATTTCTTACGTTTAAGCGCTCTTTTTTCTCCATTCTACACGCAGCACGTACTGCACTTTACGTTCAGTCTCGAAGCCATAAAAGTAGCATGTGAAATGCCATCGTAACTCGATTTTTGACGATAATTAACTGTTATTTCGTTCCCGATTGAGATATTTCTAACGTTTAAGCGCTCCTTTTTCTCCATCTTACACTCCGAACTCAGCGCCCGCCACGTTCAGCGTCGAAGGTATAAAAGTAGCTTGCTGAATGCAATCGTAACATGATTTCGATGATAATTAACTGTTATTTCGTTCCCAATTGAGATATTTCTAACGTTTAAGCGCTCTTTTTTCTCCATCTTACACGCCCAACTCAGCGCCCGCCACGTTCAGCGTCGAGGGTATAAAAGTAGCTTGCTGAATGCAATCGTAACTCGATTTTTGACGATAATTAACTGTTATTTCGTTCCCGATTGAGATATTTCTAACGTTTAAGCGCTCTTTTTTCTCCATCTTACACGCCGATCTCAGCGCCCGCCACGTTCAGCGTCGAAGCTATAAAAGTAGCTTGCTGAATGCAATCGTAACATGATTTCGATGATAATTAACTGTCATTTCGTTCCTGATTGAAATATTTCTAACGCATAAGCGCTCTTTTTCTCCATTATAAACGCAGCACGTACTGCACCGTACGTTCAGCATCGAGGCCATAAAAGTAGCATGCGAAATGCAATCGTAACTCGATTTTGACGATAATTAAGTGTTATTTCTATCCTGATTGAGATATATTTAACGTTTAAAAGCTCGATTTTCTCTATTTTACACGCCGAACGTAGTGCCCGTCACGATCAGCGTCGAAACAAACAATGGGGCTCGAAAATTGCAATCGCAACATGATTGCGATGATAATTAACTGTTATTTCTTTCCCGATTGAGATATTTCTAACGTTTAAGCCCTCTTTTTTATCCATTCTACACGCAGCACGCACTGCACATTACGTTCAGCATCGAAGCCATAAAAGTAGCATGCGAAATGCAATCGTAACTCGATTTTTGACGATAATTAACTGTTATTTCGTTCCTGATTGAAATATTTCTAATGTTTAAGCGCTCCTTTTTCTCCATTTTACACGCCGAGCTCAGCGCCCGCTACGTTCCGCGTCGAAGCTATAAAAGTAGCTTGCTGAATGCAATCGTAACTCGATATTGATGATAAACAGCTGTTATTTCGTTCCTGATTGAAATATTTCTAACGTTTAGGCGCTCTTTTTTCTCCATTTTACACGCAGCACGTACTACACCGTACGTTCAGCATCGAGGCCATAAAAGTAGCATGCGAATTGCAATCGTAACTCGATTTTTGACGATAATTAACTGTTATTTCGTTCCCGATTGAGATATTTCTAACGTTTAAGAGCTCTTTTTTCTCCATTCTACACGCAGCACGTACTGCACTTTACGTTCAGCATCGAAGCCATAAAAGTAGCATGCGAAATGCAATCGTAACTCAATTTTGACGATAATTAACTGTCATTTCGTTCCCGATTGAGATATTTCTAACGTTTAAGCGCTCTTTTTTCTCCATTTTACACGCAGCACGTACTGCACCATACGTTCAGCATCGAGGCCATAAAAGTAGCATGCGAAATGCAATCGTAACTCGATTTTGACGATAATTAAGTGTTATTTCTATCCTGATTGAGATATTTTTAATGTTTAAAAGCTCGATTTTCTCTATTTTACACGCCGAACGTAGTGCCCGTCACGTTCAGCGTCGTAGCTATAAAAGTAGCTAGCGGAATGCAATCGTAACTCGATTTTGACGATAATTAAGTGTTATTTCTATTCTGATTGAGATATTTTTAACGTTTATGAGCTCGATTTTCTCTATTTTACACGCCGAACGTAGTGCCCGTCACGATCAGCGTCGAAACAAACGATGGGGCTCGAAAATTGCAATCGCAACATGATTTCGATGATAATTAACTGTTATTTCGTTCCCGATTGAGATATTTCTAACGTTTAAGCCCTCTTTTTTCTCCATTCTACACGCAGCACGTACTGCACATTACGTTCGGCATCGAAGCCATAAAAGTAGCATGCGAAATGCAATCGTAACTCGATTTTTGACGATAATTAACTGTTATTTCGTTCCTGATTGAAATATTTCTAACGTTTAAGCGCTCCTTTTTCTCCATTTTACACGCCGAGCTCAGCGCCCGCTACGTTCCGCGTCGAAGCTATAAAAGTAGCTTGCAGAATGCAATCGTAACTCGATTTTGATGATAAACAACTGTTATTTCGTTCCCGGTTGAGAATTTCTAACGTTTAAGCGCTCTTTTTTCTCCATTTTACACGCCGAGCTCCGCGGCCGCCACGTTCAGCGTCGAAGTTATAAAAGAAGCTTGCAGAATGCAATCGCAACTCGATTTTGACGTTAGTTATCTGTTATTTCTGTGCTGACTGATATATTTTTAACGTTTAAAAGCCCGATTTTCTCTATTTTACACGCCGAACGTAGTGCCCGGCATGATCAGTGTCGAAACAAACAAAGGAACTCGAAAGTTGCAATCGCAACATGATTTCGATGATAAACAACGGTTATTTCGTTCCCGATTCAGATATTTCTAACGTTTCAGCGCTCTTTTTTCTCCATTTTACACGCAGCACGTAGTGCACAGTACGTTCAGCGTCGTAGCTATAAAAGTAGCTTGCGGAATGCGATCGTAACTCGATTTTGACGATAACTAAGTGTTATTTCTATCCTGATTGAGATATTCTTAAAGTTTAAAAGCTCGATTTTCTCTATTTTACACGCCGAACGTAGTGCCCGGCACGTTCAGTGTCGAAACAAACAAAGGAGCTCGATAATTGCAATCGCAACATGATTTCGATGATAATTAACTGTTATTTCGTTCCCGATTGAGATATTTCTAACGTTTAAGCGCTCTTTTTTCTCCATTCTACACGCAGCACGTACTGCACTTTACGTTCAGCATCGAAGCCATAAAAGTAGCATGCGAAATGCAATCGTAACTCGATTTTTGACGATAATTAACTGTTATTTCGTTCCCGATTGAGATATTTCTAACGTTTAAGCTCTCCTTTTTCTCCATCTTACACGCCGAACTCAGCGCCCGCCACGTTCAGCGTCGAAGGTATAAAAGTAGCTTGCTGAATGCAATCGTAACATGATTTCGATGATAATTAACTGTTATTTCGTTCCCAATTGAGATATTTGTAACGTTTAAGCGCTCTTTTTTCTCCATCTTACACGCCGAACTCAGCGCCCGCCACGTTCAGCGTCGAGGGTATAAAAGTAGCTTGCTGAATGCAATCGTAACTCGATTTTTGACGATAATTAACTGTTATTTCGTTCCCGATCGAGATATTTCTAACGTTTAAGCGCTCTTTTTTCTCCATCTTACACGCCGATCTCAGCGCCCGCCACGTTCAGCGTCGAAGCTATAAAAGTAGCTTGCTGAATGCAATCGTAACATGATTTCGATGATAATTAACTGTCATTTCGTTCCTGATTGAAATATTTCTAACGCTCAAGCGCTCTTTTTCTCCATTATAAACGCAGCACGTACTGCACCGTACGTTCAGCATCGAGGCCATAAAAGTAGCATGCGAAATGCAATCGTAACTCGATTTTGACGATAATTAAGTGTTATTTCTATCCTGATTGAGATATTTTTAACGTTTATGAGCTCGATTTTCTCTATTTTACACGCCGAACGTAGTGCCCGTCACGATCAGCGTCGAAACAAACGATGGGGCTCGAAAATTGCAATCGCAACATGATTTCGATGATAATTAACTGTTATTTCGTTCCCGATTGAGATATTTCTAACGTTTAAGCCCTCTTTTTTCTCCATTCTACACGCAGCACGTACTGCACATTACGTTCAGCATCGAAGCCATAAAAGTAGCATGCGAAATGCAATCGTAACTCGATTTTTGACGATAATTAACTGTTATTTCGTTCCTGATTGAAATATTTCTAACGTTTAAGCGCTCCTTTTTCTCCATTTTACACGCCGAGCTCAGCGCCCGCTACGTTCCGCGTCGAAGCTATAAAAGTAGCTTGCAGAATGCAATCGTAACTCGATTTTGATGATAAACAACTGTTATTTCGTTCCCGGTTGAGATATTTCTAACGTTTAAGCGCTCTTTTTTCTCCATTTTACACGCCGAGCTCCGCGGCCGCCACGTTCAGCGTCGAAGTTATAAAAGAAGCTTGCAGAATGCAATCGCAACTCGATTTTGACGTTAATTATCTGTTATTTCTGTGCTGACTGATATATTTTTAACGTTTAAAAGCCCGATTTTCTCTATTTTACACGCGGAACGTAGTGCCCGGCACGTTCAGTGTCGAAACAAACAAAGGAACTCGAAAATTGCAATCGCAACATGATTTCGATGATAAACAACTGTTATTTCGTTCCCGATTGAGATATTTCTAACGTTTCAGCGCTCTTTTTTCTCCATTTTACACGCGGAGCTCAGCGCACGCTAAGTTCAGCGTCGAAGCTATAAAAGAAGCTTGCAGAATGCAATCGCAACTCGATTTTGACATTAATTATCTGTTATTTCTGTGCTGACTGATATATTTTTAACGTTTAAAAGCCCGATTTTCTCTATTTTACACGCCGAACGTAGTGCCCGGCATGATCTGTGTCGAAACAAACAAAGGAACTCGAAAATTGCAATCGCAACATGATTTCGATGATAAACAACGGTTATTTCGTTCCCGATTCAGATATTTCTAACGTTTCAGCGCTCTTTTTTCTCCATTTTACACGCAGCACGTAGTGCACAGTACGTTCAGCGTCGTAGCTATAAAAGTAGCTTGCGGAATGCGATCGTAACTCGATTTTGACGATAACTATGTGTTATATCTATCCTGATTGAGATATTCTTAACGTTTAAAAGCTCGATTTTCTCTATTTTACACGCCGAACGTAGTGCCCGGCACGTTCAGTGTCGAAACAAACAAAGGAGCTCGATAATTGCAATCGCAACATCATTTCGATGATAATTAACTGTTATTTCGTTCCCGATTGAGATATTTCTAACGTTTAAGCGCTCTTTTTTCTCCATTCTACACGCAGCACGTACTGCACTTTACGTTCAGCATCGAAGCCATAAAAGTAGCATGCGAAATGCAATCGTAACTCGATTTTTGACGATAATTAACTGTTATTTCGTTCCCGATTGAGATATT
>NW_025219985.1:1634870-1638119 GCF_014825855.1 Bombus pyrosoma | reverse complement strand
ATTACATAATGCAAATCGATATAACGTAATACTACATAACGTTATACGTTATAACGTAATAGTATATAACGTTATACGTTACAACGTAATACTACATAACGTTATACGATATAACGTAATACTCTATAACATTAGACGTGGTATTATATTACCACATAACGATATATGTTATTACGTAATACTATATGACGTTATACGCTATAACGTAATACTATATAATGCAAATCGATATAACGTAATACCATAAAACGTTATACGTTCTAACGTAACACAATATAACGTCGTACGTTATAACGTAATAACTACAGAATGTTATACGTTGTAACGTAATACTATATAATGCGATTCGATATAACGTAATACTATATGACGTTATACGCTATAACGTAATACTATATAACGTTATACGTTACAACGTAATACAATATAACGTCACACGTTATAACGTAATACTACATAACGTTATACGTTGTTACGTAATACTATATAATGCGATTCGATATAACGTAATACTATATGACGTTATACGTTATAACGTAACACCACGTAACGATATACGTAATAACGTAATACTTTATAACGTTATACGTTGTAACGTAATACTATATAATGCGATTCGATATAACGTAATACTATATGACGTTATACGCTATATCGTAATACTATATAACGTTATACGTTATATCGTGATACTATAAAACCTTATAAGATATAACGTAATCCCAAATAACGTTATACGCTATATCGTAATACTATATGACGTTATACGATATAACGTAAAACTATCTAACGTTATACGTCATATCGTAATACTATATAACGTTATACGTTGTAACGTAATACAATATAAAGTCATACGTTATATCGTAATATAATATAACGTTATACGTTATAACGTAATACTGTGTAACTTTATACGTTATATCGTAATACTATATAACGTAATAAGGTATTACGTGGTACTATATAACGTTATACGTTATAGCGTAATACCATATAATGCTATTCGATATAACGTAATACTCTATAACATTATACGTGGTATTATAATACAACATAACGATATATGTTATAACGTAATACTATATGACGTTATACGCCATCACGTAATACTACATATTGCTAATCGATATAACGTAATACTATAAAACGTTATGCGTTCTAACGTAATACAATACAACGTCATACGTTACAACGTAATACTATATAACGTTATACGATATAACGTAATACTCTATAACATTCTACGTGGTATTATAATACCACATAACGATATATGTTATAACGTAATACTATATGACGTTATACGCTATCACGTAATACTGCATAATCCTAATCGATATATCGTAATACCATAAAACGTTATACGTTCTAACGTAATACAATATAACGTCATACGTTATAACGTAATACTACATAACGTTATACGTTGTAACGTAATACTATATAATGAGCTTCGATTTAACGTAATACTATATGACGTTATACGTTATAACCTAATAATATATAACGTTATACGTCATATCGTAATACTATAAAAAGTTGTACGTTCTAACGTAATACTACATAACATTATACGTTATAACGTAAGACAATATAAAGTCATACGTTATATCGTAATATAACATAACGTTATACGTTATAACGTAATACTATGTAACGTTATACGTTATATCGTAATACTATATAACGCTATAATGTATAACGTGGTACTATATATCGTTATACGTTATATCGTAATACTATGTAACGCTATAAGGTATAACCTGGTACTATATAACGTTATACGTTATATCGTAGTACTATATGACGTTATACGATATTACGTAATATTTCATAACGTTATACGTCATATCGTAATACTATATAACGTTATACGTTATAACGTAATACAATAAAAAGTCATACGTTATATCGTAATATAACATAACGTTATACGTTATAACGCAATACTATGTAACGTTATACGTTATAGCGTAATACTATATAATGCTATTCGATATAACGTAATACTCTATAACATAATACGTGGTATTATAATACAACATAACGATATATGTTATGACGTAATACTATATGACGTTATACGCCATCACGTAATACTACATAATACTAGTAGGTATAACGTAATACTATAAAACGTTATGCGTTCTAACGTAATACAATACAACGTCGTACGTTACAACGTAATACAATATAAAGTCATACGTTATATCGTAATATAACATAACGTTATACGTTATAACGTAATACTATATAATGCGATTCGATATAACGTGATACTATATGACGTTATACGCTATAACGTAATACTATATAACGTTATACGTTACAACGTAATACAATATAACGTCATACGTTATAACGTAATACTACATAACGTTATACGTTGTTACGTAATACTATATAATGCGATTCGATATAACGTAATGCTATATGACGTTATACGTTATAACGTAACACCACGTAACGATATACGTAATAACGTAATACTTTATAACGTTATACGTTGTAACGTAATACTATATAATGCGATTCGATATAACGTAATACTATATGACGTTATACGATATAACGTAAAACTATATAACGTTATACGTCATATCGTAATACTATATAACGTTATACGTTATAACGTAATACAATATAAAGTCCTACGTTATATCGTAATATAATATAACGTTATACGTTATAACGTAATACTGTGTAACTTTATACGTTATATCGTAATACTATATAACGTAATAAGGTATAACGTGGTACTATATAACGTTATACGTTATAGCGTAATACCATATAATGCTATTCGATATAACGTAATACTCTATAACATTATACGTGGTATTATAATACTACATAACGATATATGTTATAACGTAATACTATATGACGTTATACGCTATCACTTAATACTACATAATGCTAGTCGATATAACGTAATACTATAAAACTTTATACGTTATAACGTGATACTATATAACGTTATACGTCATATCGTAATACTGTATAACGTTATACGTTATAACGTGATACTACATAACGTTATAGGTTATATGATAATACTACATAACGTTGTACGTTAAAACGTTAAACTATGTAACGATACACGTTATGTCGTAGCACCACATAACATCATACGTCATAACGTAACACTATATAACGTTATACGTTATAACGTAATACAATATAACGTCATACGTTATAACGTAATACTACATAACGTTATACGTTGTAACGTAATACTATATA
>NW_025219985.1:1630965-1634370 GCF_014825855.1 Bombus pyrosoma | reverse complement strand
ACCACATAACATCATACGTTATAACGCAATACTACATAAGGTTATACGTTATATCGTAATACTATATAACGTCATACGTTACAACGTAATACTACATAACGTTATACGTAGTAACGTAATACTATATGACGTTATACGTTATATCGTAACACCACATAACATCATACGTTATAACGTAATACTATATAACGTTATACGTCATATCGTAATACTATAAAACGTTGTACGTTCTAACGTAATACTACATAACGTTATACGTTATAACGTAATACTATATAACGTTATACGATATAACGTAATACTCTATAACATTCTACGTGGTATTATAATACCACATAACGATATATGTTATAACGTAATACTATATGACGTTATATGCTATCACGTAATACTACATAACGTTATACGTTATAACGTAATTCTACATAACGTTATACGTTACAATGTAATACAATATAACGTCATGCGTTATAACGTAATACTACATAACGTTATACGTTATAACGTAATACTATATAACGTTATAGGTTATATGTTGATACTACATAACGTTGTGCGTTAAAAGGTTAAACTGTGTAACGTTACACGTTATATCGTAGCACCACATAATATCAAACGTTATAACGTAATAGCATATAACGTTATACGTTACAACGTAATACAATATAACGTCATACGTTATAACGTAATACTACATAAAGTTATACGTTATAACGTAATACTATATATCGTTATAGGCTATATAATGATACTACATAACGTTGTACGTTTGAACGTTAAACTATGTAACGTTACACGTTATATCGTAGCACCGCATAACATCAAACGTTATAACGTAATAGCATATAACGTCATACGTTACAACGTAATACAATATAACGTCATACGTTATAACGTAATACTACATAAAGTTATACGTTATAACGTAATACTATACAATGTTATACGATATAACGTAATACTCTATAACATTCTACGTGGTATTATAATACCACATAACGATATATGTTATAACGTAATACTATATGACGTTATACGCTATCACGTGATACAATATACAGTCATACATTATATCGTAATACAATATAACGTCGTACTTTATAACGTAACACTACATAACGTTATACGTTGTAACGTAATACCATATGACGTTATACGTTATAACGTAATACTATATAACGTTGAACGTTATATCGTAATACCTCATAACGGTACACGTTATATCGTAGTACTATATGACGTTATACGCTATCACGTAATACTGCATAATCCTAATCGATATATCGTAATACCATAAAACGTTGTACGTTATAACGTAATACAATATAAAGTCATATGTTATATCGTAATACAACATAACGTTATACGTTATAACGTAATACAATATAAAGTCATACGTTATATCGTAATATAATATAACGTTATACGTTATAACGTAATACTGTGTAACTTTATACGTTATATCGTAATACTATATAACGTTATGTGGTATAACGTGGTACTATATAACGTTATACGCCATCACGTAATACTACATAATGCTAATCGATATAACGTAATACTATAAAACGTTATACGTTCTAACGTAATACAATGCAACGTCATACGTTACAACGTAATACAATATAACGTTATACGTTATAACGTAATACTATATGACGTTATACGCCATCACGTAATACTACATAATGCTAATCGATATAACGTAATACTATAAAACGTTATGCGACCTAGCGTATTACAATACATCGTCATACGTTACAACGTAATACAGTATAACGTCATACGTTAGAACGTAATACTACATAAAGTTATACGTTATAACGTAATACTATATAACGTTATACGATATAATGTAATACAATATAAAGTCATACGTTATATCGTAATATTACATAACGTTATACGTTATAACGCAATACTATGTAACGTTATACGTTATAGCGTAATACTATATAACGTTATAGGTTATATGATAATACTACATAACGTTGTAAGTTAAAACGTTAAACTATGTAACGTTACACGTTATGTCGTAGCACCACATAACATCATACGTTATAACGTAATACTATATGACTTTATACGTTATAACGTAATAATATATAACGTTATACGTCATATCGTAATACTATAAAAAGTTGTACGTTCTAACGTAATACTACATAACATTATACGTTATAACGTAATACAATATAAAGTCATACGTTACATCGTAATACAACATAACGTTATACGTTATAACGTAATACTATGTAACGTTATACGTTATATCGTAATACTATATAACGCTATAATGTATAACGTGGTACTATATATCATTATACGTTATATCGTAATACTATGTAACGCTATAAGGCATAACCTGGTACTATATAACGTTATACGTTATATCGTAATACTATATGACGTTATACGATATAACGTAATATTATAAAACGTTATACGTCATATCGTAATACTATATAACGTTATACGTTATAACGCAATACAATATAAAGTCATACGTTATATCGTAATATTACATAACGTTATACGTTATAACGCAATACTATGTAACGTTATACGTTATAGCGTAATACTATATAATGCTATTCGATATAACGTAATACTCTATAAGATAATACGTGGTATTATAATACAAAATAACGATATATGTTATGACGTAATACTATATGACGTTATACGCCATCACGTAATACTACATAATGCTAGTAGATATAACGCAATACTATAAAACGTTATGCGTTCTAACGTAATACAATACAACGTCGTACGTTACAACGTAATACAATATAACGTTATACGATATAACGTAATACTGTATAACGTTATACGTGGTATTATAATACCACATAACGATATATGTTATAACGTAATACTATATGACGTTATACGCTATCACGTGATACAATATACAGTCATACATTATATCGTAATACAATATAACGTCATACTTTATAACGTAATACTACATAACGTTGTACGTTGTAACGTAATACCATATGACGTTATACGTTATAACGTAATACTATATAACGTTGAACGTTATATCGTAATACCTCATAACGGTACACGTTATATCGTAGTACTATATGACGTTATACGCTATATCGTAATAATATATAACGTTATACGTTATAACATAATACTATATAACGTTATACTTCATATCGTAATACTATATAACGTTGTACGTTATAACGTAATACTACATAACGTTATACGTTATATGATAATACTACACAACGTTGTACGTTAAAACGTTAAACTATGTAACGTTACACGTTATATCGTAGCACCACATAACATCATACGTTATAACGTAACACTATATAACGTTATACGTTATAACGTAATACAATATAAAGTCATACGTTATATCGTAATACAACATAACGTTAT
>NW_025219985.1:1629061-1630465 GCF_014825855.1 Bombus pyrosoma | reverse complement strand
GTTATATCGTAATACTACATATCGTTATATGTTATAACGTAATACTACATAACGTTATACGTTGTATCGTAATGCTACATAACGTTTTACGTTATAACATATATCTACATAACGTTATACGTTATATCGCAATGCTACATAACGTTATACGTTATAACATATATCTACATTGCGTTATACGTTATAACGTAATGCTACATAACGTTTTACGTTACATCCTAGTACCATATAACGTTATACGTTATAACGTAATGCTATATAACGTTATACGTTATAACGTAATGCTACATAACGTTATACGTTATACCGTAATACTACATATCGTTATATGTTATAACGTAATACTACATAACGTTATACATTATATCGTAATGCTACATAACGTTTTACGTTCTAACATATATCTACATAACGTTATACGTTATAACGCAATGCTACATAACGTTATATGTTATAACGTAATACTACATAACGTTATATGTTATAACGTAATGCTACATAACGTTATACGTTATAGCATATATCTACATAGCGTTATACGTTGTAACGTAATGCTACATAACGTTATACGTTACATCCTAATACCATATAACGTTATACGTTGTAACGTAATACTATATAACGTTATACGTCATAACGTTGTGCTACATAACGTTATACGTTATAACATATATCTACATAACGTTATACGTTACATCCTAATACCATATAACGTTGTATGTTATAACGTAATACTACATAACGTTATACGTTGTAACGTAATGCTACATAACGTTATACGTTATAACATATATCTACATAGCGTTATACGTTGTAACGTAATGCTACATAACGTTATACGTTACATCCTAATACTATATAACGTTATACGTCATAACGTAATGCTACATAACGTTATACGTTGTAACATATATCTACATAACGTTATACGTTGTATCGTAATACCATATAACGTTATATGTTATAACGTAATACTACATAACGTTATACGTTGTATCGTAATGCTACATAACGTTATACGTTATAACATATATTTACATAACGTTATACGTTACATCCTAATACCATATAACGTTATACGTTTTAACGTAATACTATATAACGTTATACGTCATAACGTTGTGCCACATAACGTTATACGTTGTAACATATATCTACGTAACGTTATACGTTGTATCGTAATACTACATATCGTTATGTGCTACAACGTAATACTGCACAACGTTAATCGTTATAACGTAATGCTACATAACGTTATACGTTATAGCATATATCTACATAGCGTTATACGTTATAACGTAATGCTACATAACGTTATACGTTACATCATAATACCATATAACGTTATACGTTATAACGTAATACCATATAACGTTATACGTTATAACGTAATGCTACATAACG
>NW_025219985.1:1626932-1628561 GCF_014825855.1 Bombus pyrosoma | reverse complement strand
ATGTAGCATTACGTTATAACGTATAACGTTATATGGTATTACGTTATAACGTATAACGTTATATGGTATTAGGATGTAACGTATAACGTTATGTAGCATTACGTTATGACGTATAACGCTATGTAGATATATGTTATAACGTATAACGATATGTAGTATTACGATATAACGTATAACGTTATGTAGCGTTACGTTATAATGTATAACGTTATGTAGCATTACGTTATAACGTATAACGTTATATAGTATTACGTTATAACGTATAACGTTATATGGTACTAGGATGTAACGTATAACGTTATGTAGCATTACGTTATAACGAATAACGCTATGTAGATATATGTTATAACGTATAACGTTATGTAGCATTACGTTATAATGTATGACGTTATATAGTATTACGTTATAACGTATAACGTTATATAGTATTACGTTATAACGTATAACGTTATATAGTATTACGGTATAACGTTTAACGTTATATAGTATTACGTTACAACGTATAACGTTATATGGTATTAGGATGTAACCTATAACGTTATGTAGTATTACGTTATAACGTATAACGCTATGTAGATATATGTTATAACGTATAACGTTATGTAGCATTACGTTATAACGTATAACGTTATGTAGATATATGTTATAACGTATAACGTTATGTAGCATTACGTTATAACGTGTAACGTTATATAGTATTGCGTTATAACGTATAACGTTATTTAGCATTGCGTTATAACGTATAACGGTATGTAGATATATGTTAGAACGTAAAACGTTATGTAGCATTACGATATAACGTATAACGTTATGTAGTATTACGTTATAACATATAACGGTATGTAGTATTACGATATAACGTATAACGTTATGTAGCATTACGTTATAACGTATAACGTTATATGGTATTTGGATGTAACGTATAACGTTATGTAGCATTACGTTATATCGTATAACGCTATGTAGATATATGTTATAACGTATATCGTTATGTAGCATTACGTTATAATGTATAACGTTATATAGTATTACGTTATAACGTATAACGTTATATAGTATTACGTTATAACGTATAACGTTATATGGTATTAGGATGTAACGTATAACGTTATGTAGATATAAGTTTTAACGTATAACGTTATGTAGCATTACGATGCAACGTATAATGTTATGTAGTATTACGTTATAACATATAACGATATGTAATATTACGATATAACGTATAACGTTATGTAGCATTACGTTATAACGTATAACGTTATATAGTATTACGTAATAACGTATAACGCTATGTAGATATATGTTATAACGTATAACGTTATGTAGCATTACGATATAACGTATAACGTTATGTAGCATTACGTTATAACGTATATCGTTATGTAGATATATGTTATAACGTATATCGTTATGTAGCATTACGTTATAATGTATAACGTTATATAGTATTACGTTATAACGTATAACGTTATATGGTACTAGGATGTAACGTATAACGTTATGTAGCATTACGTTATAACGTATAACGCTATGTAGATATATGTTATAACGTATAACGTTATGTAGCATTACGATATAACGTATAACGTTATGTAGCATTACGTTATAACGTATAACGTTATGTAGATA
>NW_025219985.1:1625167-1626432 GCF_014825855.1 Bombus pyrosoma | reverse complement strand
AGGATATGTTATAACGTATAACGTTATGTAGTATTACGATATAACATGTAACGTTATTTAACATTACGTTATAACGTATAACGTTATGTAGATATATGTTATATGCTATGGCGTTATGTAGTATTACGATATAACATATAACGTTATTTAACATTACGTTACAACGTATAACGTTATGTAGATATATGTTATAACGTATTACGTTATGTAGTATTACGTTATAACGTATAGCGTTATCTAGTATTACGTTATAACGTGTAACGTTATGTAGATATATGTTATAACGTATGGCGATATGTAGCATTACGTTATAACGTATAACGTTAAAACAGTATTAGGTTATAACGTATAACGTTATATGGTATTAGGATGTAACGTATAACCTTATGTAGATATATGTTATAACGTATGACGTTATCTAGTATTACGTTATAACGTATAACTTTATGTAGATATATGTTATATTGTAAAACGTTATGTAGTATTACGTTATAACGTATAACGTTATGACATATTACGATATAACGTATAACGTTATGTAGTATTACGTTATAACGTATAAAGTTATCTAGTATTACGTTATAACGTATAACGTTATCTAGTATTACGTTATAACGTATAACGTTATGTAGATATATGTTATAACGTATAACGTTATCTAGTATTACGTTATAACGTATAACGTTATGTAGATATATGTTATAACGTATGGCGATATGTAGTATTACGATATAACGTATAACGTTATGTAGCATTACGTTATAACGTATAACGTTCTGTAGATATATGTTATAACGTATAACGTTATCTAGTATTACGTTATAACGTATAACGTTATGTAAATATATGTTATAACGTATGGCGATATGTAGTATTACGATATAACGTATAACGTTATGTAGCATTACGTTATAACGTATAACGTTCTGTAGATATATATTATAACGTATAACGTTAAAATGGTATTACGTTATAACGTATAACGTTATATGGTATTAGGATGTAACGTATCGCGTAATGTAGCATTACGTAATAAAGTATAACGTTATGTAGATATATGTTATAACGTATAACGTTATCTAGTATTACGTTATAACGTATAATGTTATGTAGATATATCTTATAACGTATGGCGATATGTAGTATTACGATATAACGTATAACGTTATGTAGCATTACGTTATAACGTATAACGTTATGTAGATATATATTATAACGTATAACGTTACGTAGCATTACGTTATAACGTATAACGTTATGTAGAT
>NW_025219985.1:1623434-1624667 GCF_014825855.1 Bombus pyrosoma | reverse complement strand
TATGAAATTAATAACAGCATTCCCGGAGGGCAAACACATGAAGAAGTGGAAAATGCCAACAACGCAATTGACAAACACTGCACCATACTCAGCACAACAGCGCAAGAAGTTACAAACTTAATTAAGGCAACAAAGACAAGTAAAGCACCAGGATTAGACTTGATCAATGGAAAAATCTTAAAAAACCTCCCCCCAAAGGTAATAAGACTAACAACGATAGTATTCAACGCAATTCTAAGAATACAGTATTTTCCTGCATTATGGAAAATAGCACAGATCGTAATGTTACCCAAACCAAACAAAAACCCACATTTAACTGCATCTTACAGGCCAATATCACTACTACCTGCGTTTTCCAAACTACTAGAGAAAATAATATATAACCGCCTAAAACCAACAATAGAGAAAGAAAAACTAATACCGGACCACCAATTTGGATTCAGGAATAAACACTCCACAATAGAACAAATGCATAGACTCGTCAATGAAATCTTACAGGCATTGGAATCAAAACAATATTGCACGGCACTATTTATTGACATTGAAAAAGCATTTGACAAAGTTAACCATGAAAAACTTCTTCAAACTATCAAAAAGCAATTTCCAGAACAAATCTACAAATTACTCAAATCGTACTTAAACAATAGAACCTTTATAGTAAAAATAAATGACGCATATTCTGAAATTAAGGATATCAAGGCAGGAGTACCGCAAGGAAGCGTCCTAGGAGCAATATTATACACGCTCTATACAGCAGACATACCAACAACTGCCAACAGCAAAACTCTAACGTTCGCGGACGATACGGTCTTACTAACTAGACACGCAAATCCAGAAACGCCGCACCATTACAAGAACACATTACAAAAATTGAAAAGTGGCTGCAAAGCAAACAAATAAAAGCGAACACCAGTAAGTGCAATCACATAACATTTACGCTTAGAAAAGGAAAAACACCAGACATCCAACTAAATGGCGCCCACATAGCACAAACAAAGCATGTCAAATATCTAGGAATACATTTAGACACACGTCTTACATGGAAGTATCACATAAAATCAATAACAAACAGAATACGTGAAAAAATGAAGCAGATGTACTGGTTAATCAATAGAAAATCTAAATTAAGCATAATGAACAAACTAAATATATATAAAACAATAATCAAACCAATCTGGACATACGGAGTCCCACTATGGGGGATGGCAGCAATGAGTCACATAAATAAAATAG
>NW_025219985.1:1615679-1622934 GCF_014825855.1 Bombus pyrosoma | reverse complement strand
AACTGACAAACAGTCTTAGTCTTCGCAGCCTCTAAATTTGTCACCTACTGCGGAGAGATATGAGAAATCTTCTTTTCTCACGTACGACGCTTCCGCTAGCAACTCTCTCCCTCAAGGGTGGCTAGCATCCTTTTCTAACCACCAATAAGGAAATTGACCAATTAACAGCAACGTCAATTTCCCTCACCTTCTGGACAAAAGCATCGCTCCACGAATCCGATGATCTCGTGCCCTTAGACACACCCCGTCATAGTTTTCCTCTGTGGCATCATCGCGACGGAAAGGCATTCTCTTGTGCGACCTCATCGGCGAGAAAGAATAACGTCTTTACGAATTTACCACGTTTTGTTAACCAAGAGTCGGACTTAGAGTTTGTGAGAACATACATCTATTATCCCGTTGACCGCGGATTCGTTATCGAACCTAGGCTCATTGTCACTAACTTCGCGAGCGTACAACCACCGTGATAAGCCACCAAGATTGTAACACCTTCATCGCAGCAATAAACTTCACCTGTGTCGTACCGCATCAATGGCTAACCCTCGTGAAGATTCATTAGACGCCCACGACCATAACCCCAGCGCTTCTCCGACATCAGAAGTGGGATCAATACCGCTTAGGATGATGCAAGAGCAGATGACTATTATGCGCGAGTTGATTCAGACGCTCGCGCAAAGATCGAGTGAGGAACCAAAAATTTTAACGCTACCGTGCTTCAACCCTGAAGTCGCGGGCGCCGATCCGGCCGCATGGAGCGCATCCGTCAACCTGCTTTTGAAGAACAATGCTCTACGAGACGGCGCATTGGTCTCTGCTCTGAATACTGCCCTAAAGGGGTTCGCAGCACATTGGTTTACACAGGTGGTAAACACTGAAGAGCTTACCTGGCCAACGTTCAGGGGACTTTTTACCGCACGTTTTGGGGGTCAAGAAACAGCAACCACGGCGTTGGTAAATATAACCAGGGAGGAACCACAAAAAGACGAAAACATGGCAGCGTACGCCATTCGCCTCCGTTCCCTTTTAATGGCGAAGTGGCGAGAGGCTACGCGGGATGAGATGGTCAACGCCACCATCCTTTGCCTGGTGAGCCAGCGCGACCGGCGCATTGAACGGGTTGCGCTTGAGAAGGATGTTAAGACCGAGGACCAGTTTCTGCACGAAATGAGAGTCCTCGCTCTCGCGAAGAGACCTGCGCCGTCGACAAGTACCACACCCACGGGCCCAGAAGCCAAACGAAGCAGATCATCGGAGTACAAGGCTAGGTGCTTCCACTGTGGGATCCCCGGGCATAGGACAGCCGAGTGCCGCAAGAGAATGCAGTTGGAGCAGAGAAAGACCACGCGGAAACCAGTAGAAAATCGGCGAACCACATCGTCGAGAGTGGTGTGCTTCAGGTGCAACGAAGAGGGACACATCGCGCCTAACTGCCCGTCGCTGCGTAATGAAAACAACAAATCCAATAAGGAGCTCCGAGTTGACTCCTGCGTGGTGGAAGCTCCCACCGGCAGATTAAGCCATTTGGGTGAGTCGTTCCCATTTTTTTTCGATTCTGGGGCCGAATGCTCCTTAATCAAAGAATCTGCAGCCTCGAAATTTTCTGGTAGAAGAACGACCGACATAGTAGTAATGCGAGGGATAGGAGGTACCGGTGTCAAAAGTACGTCGCAGATTTTGTCCACCGTATGTATTAATGGTTTTAAATTGGAGATAACTTTTCACGTCCTTCCCGATAGCTGCTTAAAGTATGATATCATGATTGGTCGCGAAATTTTGAGCCAAGGTTTCGACATAAATATTACGCCCAATGGCCTCGATATCTGTAAAACGAAGATAATTAGCGTCTGTAATAAAACCGCCGAAAACGAGATTAATTTCAATGAAATAGACACCGAAGTACTTGATAACGATAAAACTCGATTAATATCTACTCTCCAAAGTTTCCAAGATTCGTTCATTACCGGTTTCCCACGTGCTCGCGTTAATACAGGTCAGTTGGAGATACGATTAATTGATCCCAACATCACCGTACAAAGAAGTCCGTATAGGCTTAGTGAGGAAGAACGCAGGATAGTGCGAGAAAGAATAAGCGAACTAATCAAAGCAAAGATCGTGAGGCCTAGTAGTTCACCATTCGCGAGCCCCATGCTACTTGTGAAGAAAAAGGACGGCTCAGATAGGTTGTGCGTGGACTTTCGGGAATTGAACAAAAACACGGTCGCGGATCGGTACCCTCTACCTCTTATCGCAGACCAAATCGCGCGCTTGCAAAAAGCAAGATACTTTACTAGTCTAGACATGGCCAGTGGGTTTCATCAAATCCCCATCCATCCTAATTCGACTGAATACACAGCGTTCGTTACCCCTGACGGACAATATGAGTACGTAACGATGCCGTTCGGATTGAAAAACGCACCGTCCGTTTTCCAGAGGGCCATTCTCAATGCCTTAGGCGACCTCGCGTATTCATACATCGTGGTATATTTGGACGACGTCCTAATTATTGCCGATTCGGTAGATCAATCGTTAGAGAGACTGAACACCGTATTAAATACCCTCGTAAAAGCCGGGTTCTCTTTCAATTTTTCGAAATGTTCCTTTCTAAAGACATCGGTGCTCTACTTGGGATATGTGATTCATAACGGGGAAGTTCGTCCCAACCCGGATAAAATACACGCGTTGAATTCTCTACCAGCGTCAACGACCGTCACACAACTCAGGCAGTTCATAGGGTTAGCCTCCTATTTCCGAAAATTCGTCCCTAAATTTTCACAGATAATGAAACCCCTGTACACACTTACCTCCGGCAACAAAAACGTAACTTGGACTGATAGACATGAACAGATAAGACAAAAGGTAATCTCCGTTCTGACTGATGCGCCGGTGCTCATGATATTCGACCCCAACTACCCGATAGAGTTACATACGGACGCTAGCTCGGAAGGATATGGGGCTATCCTAATGCATAAGGTTGACGGTAAAAATAGAGTAGTAGAGTACTACAGCAAGAGAACTAGCCCTGCGGAATCTAGATACCATTCCTATGAATTGGAAACGTTAGCAGTTGTAAACGCCGTTAAACATTTCCGTCACTATCTGCATGGACGAGAATTTCTTGTCGTCACCGATTGTAATTCCTTGAAGGCATCCAGTAACAAAGTACACTTAAATGACAGGGTCTACAGGTGGTGGGCTTACTTGCAAACTTTTACCTTTGACATTATGTATCGAGAGGGTAAACGAATGGCCCACGTAGATTTTTTCTCACGGAATCCCGTCGACTTGAATCGCCATACGATCAACAAAATCGCAGAGAAAGAAATTAATCTGACCGAAATCTCCGAAGATTGGCTGTTAGCGGAACAACGTCGCGATCCCCAAATCTCAGAGATTGCCAATAAATTGCAAAACGACGAGCTCGCGGAAGACGTCGCGAATACGTACGAATTACGATCCGGTACTCTTTACCGTAAGATACAACGAAAAGGCAGAACCCTCTGTCTGCCCATTGTTCCGAGAGGCTTTAGATGGTCCGTTATTAGCCATGTGCATCAGTCAATTATGCACTCGGGTTGGGATAAAACACTTGAGAAACTGTATGAGTATTATTGGTTCGAAGGAATGGCGAAGTACGTTCGTAAATTCGTAGAGAATCATGCTTGTCAGGTTTCGAAGGCTAGTTCAGGTAAAATACAAGCTGAATTACATCCTATACCCAAGACCACCATACCCTGGCATACAGTACACATGGACATAACGGGCAAACTGAGCGGCAAAAGTGACTCTAAAGAATATGTCATTGTTCTAGTCGACGCCTTCACGAAATTCGTATACCTGCATCACACCCGTAAGATAGATTCCCTTAACACCATCAAAGCGTTTAAGTCCGCTATATTTTTGTTTGGCAGCCCCTGCCGAATAATAGCAGACCAAGGAAGATGTTTTACGGGTAAAGAATTCCAAGAGTTCTGTAAAAGTAAACAAATTAAAATTCACTTGATAGCGACCGGTGCTAGTAGAGCAAATGAGCAGGTAGAGCGTATTATAGGCACCTTAAAAAATATGTTTACGATAGCAGAAACGACCGGACGGCCGTGGCAAGACGCGATTGGGGAAATACAACTGGCCTTGAATTGCACTACCAACCGCGTGACCAATTCGAGCCCATTGGAACTGTTAATCGGTAGAACAGCAAGGCCCTACGACTTGTTGCTACCCGATAACATCGAAGAAAAAGAAATAGATATCTCCAATGTAAGACGACAGGCAATCAAAAATATGGAAACTAATGCTAAGTACGATAAAGATCGATTCGACAGAAATAAAGCTAAAGTACTTAGGTTTAACCCCGGTGATTTTGTATTACAAAAGAACGAGGAAAGGAATCAAACCAAACTAGATCAAAAATTCCGAGGTCCATTTGTAATAACAGAAGTTCTGGAAGGAGACAGGTATATCTTAAAGACGTTAGACGGCAAACGATCGTATAAATATAGTCACGACAGATTAAAAAAAATGCCAGATGGTTGTATCCCTGCTGAGTTGGACGTCTGTAGTGATGGCAACAACAGTGACCATGACGATGTGAGTACCCCGATCTCGGAAGATCAGTAGCACTGGCTATAACACCTGGCGGAGTGTAGTTCACACGCATCTCGGGGCGACAATGTAGTAAAGCTCAGTGAGAACGTGTGATGCTGATCACATGCATTTCGGGGCAATAATATAGTAAAGCTCAGTGAGAACGTGTGATGCTGATCACATGCATTTCGGGGCAATAGTATAGTAACATTCGATGAGAAAGTTCAATGCAGTTCACATGCATCTTGAGACCACAGTATGGTAAAGCCCGATGAGAACGTGTGATGTGATTCACATGCATCTTGGGGCGACAGTATGGTAAAGCTCGACGAGAACGTGGAACGAAACTCTATGTGCTGGTACGATCTATAAAAACGAGATTCATTTGGGTACAAAATCGAAAAATGGTCCATCATGCCATTACGACCTGACTGATAGCTCACAGGATACAACTAGCACTCTGAATACTAATTATAACGTTACTAATTCTTGTTTTATCTCTTTCCGTTGCCAAATCTCCGAACAAAATTTTGTTGTTGAACTGGACCCTTAGCTTACTTGGACATTTAGTTAACTTGCAAATAATGTTAGTTGTATCGAGTCTAACGTTAGAAAACTCAATATTCTAGTTACACCCGAGGACGTGTGATAGTCAGAATGGCCGTGTCGGAGATGAAAGAACACCGGAGCCTTCCTTTGGAACTTGGGAAGAATCCCGTAATATTGTAATCCGGATTTTACCATAGCCATAATTAAATAATTGTCATTCAATCCGATTGTGTTTATTCGAGATTTGTAACAATGAGCTTGGGCCCGAGGCGACAATCAGTCGCCAACGTAGCCGCGGTCAAGGGATGAACGTTTGTTTAACAAAGACCTTATTCGCCAGGTAAGATGGTCGCCAGATGCCGATGCGTTTCCGCAGTGCATGTTCAGCTAGCCTGAGGACCCGTTGTAAATCTTAAGATTTAGTTAATTACAAGTCCTGCAAACAGAAAACAGTCTTTGTCCCAACTACGGGAAGATAGGGGAAACCTACTTTCACTCGAACGACGCTCCTCATTAGCAACTTTCCCCTCAAGGGCGGCTAGCATTCTTTTCTAACCATCAACGTGGAAATTGACCAATTAACAGCAACGTCAATTTCCCTCACTTTCCGAACGAAGGCTTTCTCTGGCGAATCCGATGATCTCGTGCCCTTAGGCACACCCCATCATAGTTTTCCTCTACGGCATCGTCCTGACGAAAACTGACTCTCTCGTGTGCGGCCTCGTCAGCAAGAAAGTATAACGTCTCGGCGAATTCGGAGTTTGTGAGAACATACATCTATTATCCCGTTGACCGCGGATTCGTCATCGGACCTGGGGTCACTGTCACTAACTTCGCGAGCGCTCAACCACCGTGGTAAGCCACCAAGATTGTAACACCTTCATCGCAACAATAAACTTCACCTGTGTCGTACCGCACCAATGGCCAACCCTCGTGAAGATTCATTAAACGCCCACGACCCTAATCCCAGTGCTTCTCCGACATATATATATATATTTCACAATGTAAAAATTCTTTAAGTTTATGCAAATATTAATTAGTTTTAATAATGTGATATCCTGCATTTTATTTCTTTACATTTGTTAGGTTATGTATATATATCTATATGTGTATATATGCTTTTCACAATGTAGCTTCGTAGAGAGTTTTTCAAATTTTAAATGTTAATTAATCTCAATAATGTAATTTCGTGTATTGTATTTTATATTTACTAGATTATTGATTGTTTGGTTTAGTAATATAAAACACACACACACACATATATTTTACAATATAATTTTCATATATAGTTTCTTTAAATTTACTAATATGTTAACTAGTTTCAATAATGTAGTATTGTGTATTTTAATTGTTTTTATTCTTTTCTAGATTATTAGTTGTTCGATTTAATAATGTTTAACAATATAATTTTCATATGAAATTCCTTAAATTAGTTTTAATAATTTTATTCCTTTTATATTTGTTAGGTTATGTATATATATGTCGGAGAAGCGCTGGGGTAAGGGCGTGAAAGAAACCTTCGTTGTGATTAAACGTGGTCGTTATGCAGTAGAGAAGATATTGACTAGAGCAAGTATGATTGTTACAGATATCGACAAGTAAACGTGGTAATTAGATACTCGAGACGCTAATGACAATGATCCTAAGTTCGATAACGAATCCGCGGTCAACGGGATCGTAGATGTATGCTCTCCCAAAATCTAAGTCCGGATCGTGAGGACGGTACTCTGTTCGTTAGTAAAGTCGCAAACAGGAATGAATCCTCGTCGCGATGGTGCCACCGAGGAAAACTATGACGGGGTGTGCCCAAGGGCATGAGGTCATCGGATTCGTGGAACTATGCCTTCGTTCAGAGGGTGAGGGAAATTGACATTGCTGTTAATTGGTCAATTTCCACGTCGATGGTTAGAAAAGAATGCTAGCCGCCCTTGAGGGAAAAGTTGCTAATGAGGAGCGTCGTTCGAGAGAAAGTAGGTTTCCCCTATCTTCCCGTAGTTGGGACAAAGACTGTTTTCTGTTTGAAGGACTTGTAATTAACTAAATCTTAAGATTTACAACGGGTCCTCAGGCTAGCTGAACGTGCACTGCGGAAACGCATCGGCATCTGGCGACCATCTTACCCGGC
>NW_025219985.1:1612108-1614870 GCF_014825855.1 Bombus pyrosoma | reverse complement strand
TCTTTGTTAAACAAACGTTCATCCCTTGACCGCGGCTACGTTGGCGACTGGTTGTCGCCTCGATCCCAAGCTCATTGTCACGGATCCCAAATAAGTACACTCAGGTTGAATGACAATTGTTTAATTACGGCTACGGTAGAATCTAAATTACAATATTACGGGATTTTCCCAAGGTTCCAAAGGAAGGCTCCGGTGTTCCCCCATCTCCGACATATATATATATATACATGTATATATGTGTTTCACAATGTGACTTCATATAGAGTTTTTCAATTTTAAATGTTAATTAATCTTAATAATGTAATTTCGTGTATTGTATTTTATATTTACTGAATTATTGATTGTTTGGTTTAATAATATAAAGCACATACACATATATATATGTCGGAGATGGAAGGACACTGAAGCCTCCCGTTTGGAACTATGGGAATTCCGTAATATTGTAATTTATATTCTACTATAGCCGTAATTAAACGATTGTTATTCATTGTATTTTGTTCGAGACTTGTGATAGTGGCATTGGGTTCGAGGTGACACAACTGGTCGCCGAACGTAGCCGCGGTCACGGGATGGACATTTTTCCTCGGAGATGTCGATATAATGGGACACACGTTGTATTAACAATCAAACTCCAAGCAAAGATTGCCTAGCAACGGCGATTGGAACTTTCTCGAAGCTTCGGACCAATATATAACAAACGAACGCAATCGAAAAGTCTGGAAAGAATTCCATCAGTCTATTATTCGTGCGATCACCTTGGAGAGTTTCACATCAAGCTGTTTTACAGTGCGTCCCATTTACGTGTTTTGTGTTAAAGTATTTTACGTTTATTTCAGAGTTATCCTGTTGACCGTGGATTCGTTATCGAATCTTAGGCCATTGTCATAAGTGTTATATCCGCGTAGTTGTTTGTTAATTTTGAATACTCATACTAGTGTTAATAAAAGTTGTTTCAATTTTGCAAGAGACAAGAATGTATAGCTCCGGCGAAGAATCGTTATACGCCCAATACCTTTCTCCTGACGATGCTCCGACATATATATATATTTTACAATATAGTTTTCATATATAATTTCTTTAAGTTTGTCTAAATGTTAATTAGTATTAATAGTGTAGTACTGTGTATTTTATTTTTTATTTTTGCTAGATTACTAGTTGTTTGATTTAATAATGTAGATCGCACACACACACACACACGCGCGCGCGCGCGCGTGTTTTCCACGATGTAGTTTCCCCATAGAATTAATCTTTTCTGCCAATTGCGCAGGTTGATTGTAGTTCTACTTTATGTATTTTGTTATTTATCCAGTGTGAGGAATATATATATGTATTTTGTATATGTATGTATCTTCTGCCCGTGCACAGTTTTTATGTCTATTGGATTGTTATAACGTAATGCATTTTATATTTATTAGTTATTAATATGTATTCTTGTTCTGTTCCCTTTTCCTTCCTTGTTTAATTGTTTAATATGTTCGAATCGCGAATTGCTTTGATTAGTTTAAAATCACTAATTGTTATTGATTACAGTTTATCCTTAGTTACTATTAAATGATGGTATGTTAATTAACTTATATTATATGAGTTGTTTTTAATCGAACGAATAATAGTTTGGATTGTCAAGTCGTAGATTATCATAGTTTATTAATTAGTTCAAATCACGGGTTGATCTTGATTGATAGAATTTGAAATCGTAGTTTGAATTGTAGAATCATTGGTTATTCCCGGTTTTATATTGTTATGTTATGTTATGTAGTATTATTACACTTATTAATTAATTTGTTTTATTGGTTTATTAATTAATTTGTTCTTCAAAGCATAATTTATCCTTAGTCGAGTTGTCAAATCGTAGATTATCGGTTCGCGGTTCGCTTGGTTTATTAGTTAGTACAGATTATGTTGTCTTTAGTAATTTACTAGTGTATGTTTATAGGGTAGTGTTTATAGCGTATTTCTATTATTTCATTTTATTTCTTTATTATTACGTTGCATACAATTATTCATATTTTGATTGGTTTGTGGTTTGTTCGGTTTATTAATCAGTATTATTTAATGGTCCAAATGTACTTTTAGTTTATTAATCAATTATACTCAGTGTATTTTCGCGTTTCTTATATACATACATCCATATTTGTTAGTCTATTAGTCGCCCTTATGTAATAGTATTACGTGTGTCTACATTTAATTAATCTTTTACTAAAGTGCTTTATTTTATTTTATTTTATTTTTTTTTTTTTTATGGTGTGTTCGAATCACCCCTCGCGTTATTTGCATATTGTAGTTTTCGTTACGACACGTGTGGAGCGCGGGACGTGACATTAGATGTCGAACGTAGTGCACGCCACTTTCAGCGTCAGTTCTGCCCGGGCAACCGAGGTAAACAGACGTGTGCTCCGGTGTAGTGAATCAGAGAAGTATTTCAGAGTTAAATAAAATTAATGATTAGTGATAGTGAGGGGAAACCCAGCAGTCAAGATAATGAAAAATATTATCAGGATGAAAACTGGAAGATACCAAAAAACAACAAAAAGCGTAAAATAACTTCAGGCACAAGTGCCGCAGGAAAACCAGATACAGAAAAGCAGCGATGGCTGCAAGAATTACCATTAAGAAATTCGTTCAGCTCATTAACAGAAGAAACAGACGTTGACCCGACAAATAAAGATACAACTCACTCAAGTTATATTACAAAACCGCCACCAATATTTGTCGAGGCACAAATAATAGACCCACTTATTGAATTATTAAATAATATAGTTGAT
>NW_025219985.1:1604621-1610021 GCF_014825855.1 Bombus pyrosoma | reverse complement strand
ACAAAATACATTTTCACCGTATGAAATTAATAACAGCATTCCCGGAGGGCAAACACATGAAGAAGTGGAAAATGCCAACAACGCAATTGACAAACACTGCACCATACTCAGCACAACAGCGCAAGAAGTTACAAACTTAATTATGGCAACAAAGACAAGTAAAGCACCAGGATTAGACTTGATCAATGGAAAAAACTTAGAAAACCTCCCCCCAAAGACAATAAGACTAACAACGATAATATTCAACGCAATTTTAAGAATACAGTATTTTCCTGCATTATGGAAAATAGAACAGATCGTAATGTTACCCAAACCAAACAAAAACCCACATTTAACTGCATCTTACAGGCCAATATCAGTACTACCTGCGTTTTCCAAACTATTAGAGAAAATAATATATAACCGCCTAAAACCAACAATAGAAAAAGAAAAACTAAACCGGACCACCAATTTGGATTCAGGAATAAACACTCCACAATAGAACAAATGCATAGACTCGTCAATGAAATCTTACAGGCATTGGAAACAAAACAATATTGCACGGCACTATTTATTGATATTGAAAAAGCATTTGACAAAGTTAACCATGAAAAACTTCTTCAAACTATCAAAAAGCAATTTCCAGAACAAATCTACAAATTACTCAAATCGTACTTAAACAATAGAACCTTTGTAGTAAAAATAAATGACGCATATTTTGAAATTAAGGATATCAAGGCAGGAGTACCGCAAGGAAGCGTCCTAGGACCAACATCATACACGCTCTATACAGCAGACATACCAACAACTGTCAACAGCAAAACTCTAACGTTCGCGGACGATACGGTTTTACTAACTAGACACGCAAATCCAGAAACGGCTGCCGCACTATTACAGGAACACATTACAAAAATTGAAAAGTGGCTGCAAAGCAAACAAATAAAAGCGAACACCAGCAAGTGCAATCACATAACATTTACGCTTAGAAAAGGAAAAACACCAGACATTCAACTAAATGGCGCCCACATAGCACAAACAAAGTATGTCAAATATCTAGGAATACATTTAGACACACGCCTTACATGGAAGCATCACATAAAATCAATAACAAACAGAATACCTGAAAAAATGAAGCAGATGTACTGGTTAATCAATAGAAAATCTAAATTAAGCATAATGAGTAAACTAAATATATACAAAACAATAATCAAACCAATCTGGACATACGGAGTCCCACTATGGGGGATGGCAGCAATGAGTCACATAAATAAAATGGAAACAGAGCAAGCAAAAATCCTAAGGACAATAGTTAACGCTCCATGGTACGTCAGAAATGAAGATATACGAAAAGACTTAAAGATTCCAACGGTTAAAGAGGAAATCGCCAGATATGCAAAAAAGTATAAAGAAAGACTTGCAACACACCCAAATCAGCTAGTTGCTGAAACGAATAAAACAATAATAGAAAGAAGACTGAAGAAGAAGCACCCTGCAGACCTCACAATAGAACAATAAACAACCTGGAAGATGGAGTCCCGCTGGGGGTAACCATCCACATGCTATATTACATCAAAACCCAAACTATAATATTTTACCAAATGTCCTAATGGACAAATTGTAAAATGATTTATTTAAAAATAAAAAAAAAAAAAAAACTTTCAGCGTCGAAACAAGCCCAGTAGCTCGCAAAATGCAGTCATTCCTCGATTTTGACGGAAACTTTCTGTTATTTCGTTCCTTATTGAGATATTTCGACGTTTAAGCGCTCTTTTTATCCCACTTCACACCCCGAACGTAGTGGTCGCCACGTTCAGTGTCGAAGCAAGCTCAGCAGTTCGCAAAATGCAATCATTCCCTGATTTTGAAGGAAACTATTTGTTATTTTGTTCCTGATTGAGATAATTCGACGTTTAACCGCTCTTTTTACTTCACTTCACACCCCGAACGTAGTGCACGCCACATTCAGAGTCGAGGCAAGCTCTGCATTACGCAAAACGCAATCATTCGTCGATTTTGACGATAATTAACTGTTATTTCCTTCCCTGTTGAGATATTTCGACGCTTAAACGCTCTGTTCACTCCAGTTTACACGCCGAACGCAGTGCACGCTACATTCAGCGTCGAAACAAGCCCATGTTACGTTCTATCAGGGGGATTGCCGTTTCTTAAACTAATGACAATAACGCTACTTGAAATTTTAATTTGAAATTCCCCATCGATACGGTTGGTGCTGCCACCAGAAATAGCCTAAGGTCTGTTTCAAAAAAATTTTTTTGTTTCTTTTATATTTTCTCTCTCTCCTTTTTTTATTCTTTTGTTTTATATTTCTATATATATGTCGGGTAAGCGCTGGGATTAGGGTTGTGGGCGTCAGATGAATCTTCACAGGAATTAGCCATTGATGCGGTACAACACGGGTGAAGTTTATTGCAACGATGGAGATGTTACAGTCTTGACAATTAACCGCGGCGATTAGGCACTCGCGACACTAATGACAATGATCTCAGGTTCGATAACGAAACCGCGGTTAACGGGAGAATAGATGTATACTTTCACAAAAACCGACTCGTGAAATATTCACTGATCGTAAAGATGTTATTCTTTCTCGTCGATGAGATCGCACGAGAGAATGACTTTCCGTCACAATGATGCCACAGAGGAAAACTATGATGGGATGTGTCTAAGGGCACGAGATCATCGGGTTCGTGGAAGGTCGGGTCTTCGTTCGGAAGGTGAGGGAAATTGACGTTGCTGTTAATTGATCAATTTCCATATCGGTGACAAAGACAAAGCGCGTCGTCGCCAGCTTTTGTGTGGCGCGTATCCCCGGTTGGGAAAGTCCGTGCAACGACTGAAACACGTTGTGTCGTAACGCTTCCGGTACGAACGGCCGCAAGGTTCCGCTCGATGTGTTGCAGTATATTTCGACGTCCTTTTCAGGAAATCGAATCTTCTCAAGCCGCAGCGCGCGAGAGTCAGAATTGAGGATTTGGCGTACTTCATCGTCGTTATCTTGCGCTACTGCTAACGTTCGATGATCTACCGCGTTTTCCATTGTCTCGATACGGGATCCCACAGGGAGGACTCGCTTATGTGAGTCTATGGGGGCTGGCAAACCCACGTTCCCGCAGCCAGGGAGGGCCGTCGGGGCAATCGTCCCGCTTACGGGAGTCCTCTATGTACACCGCAGGGAAAGTCGCCAGGAGAGCGGCCTTGGGTAGTAGCGCACCCACGATCCTGATGCGAAGGGTGAGACCGTCGGGATATGTTGCCGGGTACGTTGTACCTTACGGATCCCGCTAACGTGAGTCTCATCTGGGTTTGCCGAGCACGGTTAGCAGGTCGCCGGCCGGCAGAGACGTGGCGGTACATCCACAAGATAGTCCCACCAATGACTAAGAATGGTACCACGGGGGCCGTGTGTAAGCCCAGACGGTGTAGCGACCCCTCGACCCGGCCAATTATGGGTTCAGACTCGTGGTGGCAGCGGTTGATGGCCGAGATGCTGGCAAGAGGGCCGATTTAAGGTGTATTGGCTCCCCCGAATGGCTTTTGGCGGGTGAGCAGCGTCCCACCTGCTCCGGAACCGTCCCGGGAGACGGTGGGGCTTAGAAAGCGCCCCGTTCAACTTGAGACGAGTGAAAGCCCCTGCAGGTCTAACTAATCCAGGTAGCATGGTACTGGGTACCTTGTGCGCTGGTTGGGCGTAACCCCAACCCCTATGGCCCTAGGGGTGCCCGGGTACTGTGTAGCATTATAGCCGAGGAAAGCACCCGTTAGCAAAGGCGACAACTGTCTCGATACGGGATAGCACGTCGGCTACATCATTTTCTACGCCTTTAACGTACCGGATATCTGTCGTGAACTGAGCTATATAATCAAGGTAGCGAAATTGTCAAGGAGAACATTTTTTGAGTTTCTGGCGAAATGCGTAGACGAGGGGTTTATGGTCCGTATATATTGTAAATGCTCTGCCCTCGACGGCAGGTCGGAAGCGTTTTACGGCGGTATACATCACAAGCAGTTCGCAGTCGTAGGCGTTATATTTTTGTTGCGCGGATGTTAAGGATTTCGTAGCAAACCCTAGCGATTGCCATTTGTCAGTCGCGCGTTGCTGTAAAACGGCTCCTACTGCGTAGTCGGACGCGTCTACTGTGAGGCTGACGGGCGCACCGGATATTGGATGCGCTAGCATTGTGGCGTCCACGAGAGCACATCGCGATTCGTGAAAGCTATTTTCCGATTGTTCCGACCACTCGATAGGCGCGTTGCCCTTTTTCGCACCTTTTAACAGGTCATTGAGTGGCTTAAGTGTTTTTGCGACTCCCCGGTATGAAACGTCGGTAGAGGTTTATCATACCGAGGTACCTGCGTAGTTGCTTGGCGTTCTCGGGCTTGGACATGTTCGGGCGGCGGCTTAATTCCGTCGGAGTTTGCCAAGTATCCGAGGAATGTGATTCTGTGTACGCCGAATTCGCATTTCGTGGGGCCTATCACTACATCGTAATTATTGAGGCGGTTGAACAAAATTTTCAGGTGTTCGCGATGTTGATTTTCGTCGACCGAAGCTATGAGGAAATCATCGATGTACGTGTCACGTAATAATTAACAAGCGACTTAAAGAAAATATCGATCTCCAAACAGGAGGTCGAATTCTTTATTTCAACATAATTTTTTACAATTGTTATATGGTAGACGCTTTGCGATTTGCAACGATAGGCTTTTTTAATACTCAGACCTGCTCAGAATTATTCAGACTGACTCGGATGATTTTAGGAGGAGTATTTATATCGTTTATTAGTTGGAGTGGGAGAAGACGTTGGTCATATATCTCTGGGAACTGGTAAAGTGATCGGATGCCATCCAGGTGGTCGCTCGTGACACGACACTTGGAATCTGATCGCATAATTGGTTAAATTTCACCTGTGACAATCTTATCGCGTAATTAGTTGAGTTTCACCTGTGACATTCGTCCTCCCCCCTTCTTAGATTGAACTTGGTCAATCAAGTTTTCTTCAGAAGACTTTTGTAGAATCGGACATGGCGTGGCTTGAAGATCACAACTGCTTCCTCTTCTTCCTCGAGGTGGTATGTGTTGATCGGAGTGGAGATGTCGCATTGTGGCTATTGATTACGGTTTTATTTCGGCAACAAAATAAATTGATACACAGACTGTTCGGTATACATTTTTTGATGCATTTGAATACTTCTACCTTGTTTAATCCGTCTATACCTAGCATGCTCAATGCTATGTACCCTAATATCTGGAGCGTGATTAGTCCCCAATACTGTATACTTTTGATTCTATGTTCGAAATTAAGAGTTTTTATCTCGTCGTCTATTTTAGCGATCGTGGTCTTATAGCCTTGTAAGTTATCTATTATCTTTGGTGCTCGCTCCAGTTTATCTAACAGATGAGTG
>NW_025219985.1:1602013-1604121 GCF_014825855.1 Bombus pyrosoma | reverse complement strand
TACATAACGTTATACGTTATAATGTAATACTATATAACGTTAAATGTTATAAATTAATGCTACATAACGTTATACGTTTTATCGTAATGCTACATAACGTTATGCGTTATAACGTAATGCTACATAACGTTATACGTTATAATGTAATACTATATAACGTTAAACGTTATAAATTAATGCTACATAACGTTATACGTTTTATCGTAATGCTACATAACGTTATACGTTATATCGTAATACTACATAACGTTATACGTTGTATCGTAATACCACATAACGTTATGCCTTATAACGTAATGCAACATAACGTTATACGATATAATGTAATACTATATAGCGTTATAGGCTATCGTAATACTATATAACTTTATACCTTATAACGTAATTCTACAGAGCTTTATATCTTATAACGTAAACCTACATAACGTTATACGCTATATCCTACTACTATATAACGTTATACGTTATAACGTAATGCTACATAATGTTATACGTTATATCGAAATACTATATAACGTTAAACGTTATAACCTTATGCTACATAACGTTATACGCTTTATCGTAATGCTACATAACGTTATACGTTATAACGTAATGCTACATAACGTTATACGTTATACCGTAATACTATATAACGTTATACGATATAATGTAATACTATATAGCGTTGTAGGCTATCGTAATACTATATAACTTTATACCTTATAACGTAATTCTACAGAGCTTTATATCTTATAACGTAAACCTACATAACGTTATACGCTATATCCTACTACTATATAACGTTATACGTTATAACGTAATGCTACATAATGTTATACGTTATATCGAAATACTATATAACGTTAAACGTTATAACCTTATGCTACATAACGTTATACGCTTTATCGTAATGCTACATAACGTTATACGCTATATCCTACTACTATATAACGTTATACCTTATAACGTAATGCTACATAGCGTTATAGGTTATATGGTAATACTATATAACGTTATGCGTTATAACGTAATACTTCGTAACGTTATACGTTATAGCGCAATGCTACATAACGTTATACGACATGAGGTAATAGTATATAACGTTATACGATATTAGGTAATGCTACATAACGGTATACGTTATAATGTAATGCTACATAACGTTATACTTTATAACGTAATGCTACATAAAGTTATATGTTATATCGAAATACTATATTACGTTATACGTTTCATCGTAATGCTACATAACGTTATAGGTTATACCGTAATCCTGCATAACGTTATACGTTATAACGTAATGCTACATAACGTTATACCTTATAACGTAATAGTATATAACGATATACGTTACAACGCAATCCTCTTTAACGTTATTTGCTATAAAGTATTGCTATATAACGTTACACGTTATAACGTAATACTACATAACATTATACGTTATAACGTAATGCTGCATTACGTTATACGTTTTAACGTAATGCTACATAACGTTATACGTTAAAACGTAATCCTACATAACGTTATACGTTAAAACGTAATCCTACATAACGTTATACGTTATAACGTAATGCTACATAACGTTATACGTTTTATCGTAATGCTACATAACGTTATACGTTATAATGTAATGCCACATAACGTTATACGTTATACCGTAATACTATATAACGTTATACGATATAATGTAATACTATATAACGTTATACGTTATATCGCAATGCTACATAACGTTATAAGTTATACCGTAATACTATATAAAGTTATACGATATAATGTAATACTATATAACGTTATACGTTATATCGCAATGCTACATAACGTTATACGTTATACCGTAATACTATATAAAGTTATACGATATAATGTAATACTATATAACCTTATACGTTATAACGTAATGCTACATAACGTTATACGTTAAAACGTAATGCTACATAACGTTATGCGCTTTATCGTAATGCGACATAACGTTATTCGTTATAACGTAATACTATATAACGTTATACGTTATGACGTGATGCTAAATAACGTTATACATTATAACGTAATAGTATATAACGATATACGTTACAACGCAATCCTACATAACGTTATTTGCTATGTCGTATTGCTATACAACGTTA
>NW_025219985.1:1598787-1601513 GCF_014825855.1 Bombus pyrosoma | reverse complement strand
CGTTATAGCGTATAACGTTATGTTGTATTACGTTATAACGTATAACGTTATGTAGCATTACGGTATAACGTATAACGTTATGTAGCATTATGATATAACGTATAACGTTATATAGCATTGCGTTATGACGTATAACGTTATATAGCATTACGTTTTAACATATAACGTTATGTAGCACTATGATATAACGTATAACGTTGTATAGCATTGCGTTATGACGTATAACGTTATATAGTGTTACGTTATAGCGTATAACGTTATGTAGTATTACTTTATAACGTATACCGTTATGTAGCATTACGGTATAACGTATAACGTTATATAGCATTACGTTATAACGTATAACGTTATATAGTATTACGTTATAACGTATAACGTTATGTAGTATTACGGTATAACGAATAGCGCTATGTAGCATTACGGTATAACGTATTACGTTATGTAGTATCACGTTATAGCGTATAACGTTATGTAGCATTACGGTATAACGTATAACGTTATGTAGCATTACGGTATAGCGTATAACGTTATGTAGTATTACGTTATAACGTATAACGTTATGTAGTATTACATTATAACGTATTACGTTATATAGCATTAAGGTATAACGTATAACGTTATATAGCATTACGGTATAACGTATAACGTTATATAGTATTACGTTATAACGTATAACGTTATGTACCATTACAATATAACGTATAACGTTATGTAGCATTACGGTATAACGTATAACGTCATATAGCATTACGGTATAACGTATAACGTTATATAGTATTACGTTATAACGTATAACGTTATGTATCATTAAAATATAACGTATAACGTTATATAGCATTACAATATAACGTATAACGTTATGTAGCATTACGGTATAACGTATAACGTTATGTAGCATTAGGGTATATCGTCTAACGTTATGTAGTATTACGTTATAACGTATAACGTTATGTAGCATTACGTTATGACGTATAACGTTATGTAGTGTTACGTTATAGCGTATAACGTTATGGAGTATTACGTTATAACATATAACGTTATGTAGCATTACGGTATAACGTATAACGTTATATAGCATTGCGTTATAACGTATAGCGTTATGTAGCATTACGTTTTAACGTATAATGTTATGTGGCACTATGATATAACGTATAACGTTATATAGCATTGCGTTATGAGGTATAACTTTATATAGTGTTACGTTATAGCGTATAACGTTATGTAGTATTACGTTATAACGTATACCGTTATGTAGCATTACGGTATAACGTATAACGTTATATAGCATTGCGTTATAACGTATAACGTTATGTAGCATTATGATATAACGTATAACGTTATGTAGCATTACAATATGACGTATGACGTTATGTAGTATTACGTTATAACGTATAACGTTATATAGCATTGCGTTATGACGTATAACGTTATATAGCATTACGTTTTAACATATAACGTTATGTAGCACTATGATGTAACGTATAACGTTATATAGTATTACGTTATAACGTATAACGTTATGCAATATTACGGTATAACGAATGACGCTATGTAGCATTACGGTATAACGTATAACGTTATGTAGCATTACGTTATAACGTATAACTTTATATAGTATTACGTTATAACGTATAACGTTATGTAGCATTACAATATAACGTATAACGTTATATAGCAGTGCGTTATGACGTATAACGTTATATAGTGTTACGTTATAGCGTATAACGTTATGTTGTATTACGTTATAACGTATAACGTTATGTAGCACTATGATATAACGTATAACGTTATATAGCATTGCGTTATGACGCATATCGTTATATAGTCTTACGTTATAGCGTATAACGCTATGTAGTATTACGTTATAACGCATACCGTTATGTATCATTACGGTATAACGTATAACGTTATATAGCATTGCGTTATAACGTATAACGTTATGTAGCATTATGATATAACGTATAACGTTATGTAGCATTACAATATGACGTATAACGTTATGTAGTATTACGTTATAACGTATAACGTTATATAGCATTGCGTTATGACGTATAACGTTATATAGTGTTACGTTATAGCGTATAACGCTATGTAGTATTACGTTATAACGTATAACGTTATGTAGCATTACAATATAACGTATAACGTTATATAGCATTGCGTTATGACGTATAACGTTATATAGTGTTACGTTATAGCGTATAACGTTATGTTGTATTACGTTATTACGTATAACGTTATGTAGCACTATGATATAACGTATAACGTTATATAGCATTGCGTTATGACGCATATCGTTATATAGTCTTACGTTATAGCGTATAACGCTATGTAGTATTACGTTATAACGCATACCGTTATGTAGCATTACGGTATAACGTATAACGTTATATAGCATTGCGTTATAACGTATAACGTTATGTAGCATTATGATATAACGTATAACGTTATGTAGCATTACAGTATAACGTATAACGTTATGTAGCATTATGATATATCGCATAACGTTATATAGCATTGCGTTATGACGTATAACGTTATATAGTGTTACGTTATAGCGTATAACGTTATGTCGTATTACGTTATAACGTATAACGTTATGTAGCATTACGGTATAACGTATAACGTTATGTAGCATTATGATATAACGTATAACGTTATATAGCATTGCTTTATGACGTATAACGTTATATAGCATTACGTTTTAACATATAACGTTATGTAGC
>NW_025219985.1:1592468-1598287 GCF_014825855.1 Bombus pyrosoma | reverse complement strand
CGTTATGTAGTATAACATTACAACGTAAAACGTTATATAGTATTACGATATAACGTATAACTTTATGTAGCATTACGTTACAACGTATAACGTTATATAGTATTACGACATAACGTATAACGTTATGTTGTATTTCGTTACAACCTATAACGCTATATAGTATTACGATATAACGTATAACATTACGTAGTATTACGTTACAACGCATGACGTTATACAGTATTATGATATAACGTATAACGTTATGTAGTATTACGTTACAACGTATAACGTTATATAGTATTACGACATAACGTATAACGTTATGTAGTATTTCGTTACAACGTATAACGCTATATGGTATTACGATATAACGTATAACTTTCTGTAGCATTACGATATAACGTATAACGTTATGTACTATTTCGTTAAGTCGTATAACGTTATGCAGTATAACGTTACAACATAAAACGTTACATAGTATTACGATATAACGTGTAACGTTGTATAGTGTTACGTTACAACGTATAACGTTATGTAGCATTGCGTTATAGCGTATAACGTTATGTTGTATTACGATATAACGTATAACGCTATGTATTGTAACGATATATCGTATAACGTAATGTAGCATTACGTTATAGCGTAAAACGTTATGTAGTATAACGTTACAACGTAAGACGCTATGTAGCATTACGATATAAAGTATATCGTT
This sequence comes from Bombus pyrosoma, assembly GCF_014825855.1. Lineage (NCBI taxonomy): Eukaryota > Metazoa > Arthropoda > Insecta > Hymenoptera > Apidae > Bombus > Bombus pyrosoma. The sequence goes on along the minus strand of NW_025219985.1, from coordinate 1,597,593 downwards.
ATGTAGTATTACGATGTAACGTATAACGTTATGTAGCCTTACGATATAACGTATAACGTTATGTAGCATTACGATATAACGTATAACGTTATGTAATATTACGTTATAACGTATAACGTTATGTAGTGTTACGTTATAACGTATAACGATATATGGTATTAAGATAAAACGTATAACGATATATTGTATTACGATATTACGTATAACGTTATGTAGCATTGCGTTATAGCGTATAACGTTATGTTGTATTACGATATAACGTATAACGCTATGTATTGTAACGATATAGCGTATGACGTTATGTAGCATTACGTTATAGCGTAAAACGTTATGTAGTATAACGTTACAACGTAAGACGCTATGTAGCATTACGATATAACGTATAACGATATGTTGTATTACGATATAACGTATAACGTCATGCAGCATTACGTTATAGCAAATAACGTTATGTAGTGTTACGTTATAACGTATAACGTCAAATAGTATTACGATATAACGTATAACGTTATGTAGCATTACAATATAAAGTATATCGTTATGTAGTATTACGATGTAACGTATAACGTTATGTAGCATTACGATATAACGTATAACGTTATGTAGCATTACGATATAACGTATAACGTTATGTAGCATTACGTTATAGCGTATAACGTTATGTAGTATTACGATATAACGTATAACGATATGTTGTATAACGATATAACGTATAATGTTATGTAGCATTACATTATAGCGTATAACGTTATGTAATGTTACCTTATAACGTATAACGTTAGGTAGTGTTACGTTATAACGTATAACGATATATGGTATTACGATATAACGTAAAACGATATATGGTATTACGATATAACGTATAACGATATATTGTATTACGATATAACGTATAACGTTATGTAGCATTACGTTATAGCGTAAAACGTTATGTAGTATAACGTTACAACGTAAAACGTTATGTAGTATTACGATATAACGTATAACGATATATGGTATTACGATATAATGTATAACGTTATATAGCATTACGATATATCGTATAACGTTATGTAGCATTACGTTATAGCGTAAAACGTTATGTAGTATAACGTTACAACGTAAATCGTTATGTAGTATTACGATATGACGTATAACGATATGTTGTATTGCGATATAACGTATAACGTTACGTAGCACTACGTTATAGCGTGTAACGTTATGTAGTGTTACGTAATAACGAATAACGTTATATAGTATTACAATATAACGCATAACGTTATGTAGCATTACGTTATAACGTATAAGGTTATGTAGCATTACGATATAATGTATAACGTTATGTAGCATTACGTAATAGCGTATAACGTTATGCAGTACTACGTTACAACGTATAACGTTATATAGTATGACGATATAACGTATACCGAAATGTAGTGTCACGTTATAGCGTATAACGTTATGTAGTATTGCGTTACAACGTATAACGTTGTATAGTATTACGATATAACGTATAACGTTATGTAGCATTACGTAATAGCGTATAACGTTATGTGTTACTACGATATAACGTATAACGTTATCCAGTACTACGTTACAACGTATAACGTTATATAGTATTACGATATAACGTATAACGAAATGTAGTGTCACGTTATAGCGTATAACGTTATGTAGTATTACGATATAACGTATAACGTTATATAGTGTTACGATATAACGTATAACGATATATGGTATTACGATATAATGTATAACGTTATGTAGCATTACGATATATCGTATAACGTTATGTAGCATTACGTTATAGCGTAAAACGTTATGTAGTATAACGTTACAACGTAAAACGTTATGTAGTATTACGATATAACGTATAACGATATGTTGTATTACGATATAACGTATAACGTTATGTAGCATTACGTTATAGCGTGTAACGTTATGTAGTGTTACGTAATAACGAATAACGTTATATAGTATTACAATATAACGTATAACGTTATGTAGCATTACGTTATAGCGTATAACGTTATGTAGTGTTACGTTGTAACGTATAACGTTATATAGTATCACAATATAACGTATAACGTTATGTGGCATTACGTAATAGCTTATAACGTTATGTAGTATTACGATATAACGTATAAAGTTATGTAGTACTACGTTACAACGTATGACTCTATATAGTATTACGTTACAACGTATGACTCTATATAGTACTACGATACAACGTATAACGTTATATAGCATAACGTTATAGCGTATAACGCTATGTAGTATTACGATATAATGTATAACGATATATGGTATTACGATATAACGTATAACGTTATGTAGCATTACGTTATACCGTATAACGGTATGTAGTGTTACGTTATAACGTATAACGGTATGTTGTATTACGATATAACGTATAACGATATATGGTATTACGATATAACGTATAACGTTATGTAGCATTACGTTATACCGTATAACGTTATGTAGTGTTACGTTATAACGTATAACGTTATGTAGTGTTGCGTTATACCGTATAAAGGTATATGGTATTACGATATAACGTATAACGTCATGTAGCATTACGTTATAGCGAATAACGTTATGTAGTGATACGTCATAACGTATAACGTTATATAGTATTACGATATAACGTATAACGTTACGTAGCATTACGTAATAGCGTATAACGTTACGTAGCATTACGTAATAGCGTATAACGTTGTGTGGTACTACGATATAACGTATAACGTTGTGTAGTGTTACAGAATAACGTATAACGATATATGGTATTACGATATACCGTATAACGATATATAGTATTACGATATAACGTATAACGTTATGTTGAATTACGATATAACGTATAACGTTATGTAGTGTTACGTAATAACGTATAACGATATATGGTATTACGATATAATGTATAACGATATATTGTATTACGATATAACGTATAACGTTGTGTAGCATTACGTTATACCGTATAACGTTATGTAGCATTACGATATAATGTATAACGTTATGTAGCATTACGTAATAGCGTATAACGTTATGCAGTACTACGTTACAACGTATAACGTTATATAGTATGACGATATAACGTATACCGAAATGTAGTGTCACGTTATAGCGTATAACGTTATGTAGTATTGCGTTACAACGTATAACGTTGTATACTATTATGATATAACGTATAACGTTATAAGGAAATATGTTATAACGTATAGCGATATGTAGTATTACGTTATAACGTATAACGTTATGTAGTATAACGTTACAACGTAAAACGTTATATGGTATTACGATATAACGTATAACGATATGTAGTATTACGATATATCGTATAACCTTATGTAGCATTACTATATAACGTATAACTTTGTGCGTCATTACGTTACAACGTATAACGTTATGTTGAATTACGATACAACGTATAACGTTATGTAGTGTTACGTTATATCGTATAACGATATATGGTATTACGATATAACGTATAACGATATATTGTATTACGATATAACGTATAACGTTATGTAGTGTTACGTTATAACGTATAACGTTATGTAGTGTTACGTTATATAGTATTACGATATAACGTATAACGTTATGTAGCATTACGTAATAGCGTATAACGTTACGTGGTACTACGATATAACGCATAACGTTATCCAGTACTACGTTACAACGTATAACGTTATATAGTATTACGATATAACGTATAACGAAATGTAGTGTCACGTTATAGCGTATAACGTTATGTAGTATTACGATATAACGTATAACGTTACATAGTGTTACGATATAACGTATAACGATATATGGTATTACGATATGATGTATAACGTCATGTAGCATTACGATATATCGTATAACGTTATGTAGCATTACGTTATAGCGTAAAACGTTATGTAGTGTTACGTAATAACGTATAACGTTATATAGTATTACAATATAACGTATAACGTTATGTAGCATTACGTTATAGCGTATAACGTTATGTAGTGTTACGTTGTAACGTATAACGTTATATAGTATCACAATATAACGAATAACGTTATGTGGCATTACGCAATAGCGTATAACGTTATGTAGTATTACGATATAACGTATAAAGTTATGTAGTACTACGTTACAACGTGTAGCGTTATGTTGCATTACGTCATAGCGTATAGCGTTATGTAGCATTACGCTATAACGTATAATGTTATGTAGTAATACGTTACAACGTATGACTCTATATAGTATTACGTTACAACGTATGACTCTATATAGTATTACGTTACAACGTATGACTCTATATAGTATTACGATATAACGTATAACGTTATATAGCATAACGTTATAGCGTATAACGCTATGTAGTATTACGATATAATGTATAACGTTATGTAGTGTTACGTTATAACGTATAACGTTATGTAGCATTACGTTATAGCGTATAACGCTATGTAGTATTACGATATAATGTATAACGTTATGTAGTGTTACGTTATAACGTATAACGATATGTTGTATTACGATATAACGTATAACGATATATGGTATTACGATATAACGTATAATGTTATATGGTATTACGATATAACGTATAACGATATGTAGTATTACGATATAACGTATAACGTTATGTAGTATAACGCTACAACGTAAAACGTTATATGGTATTACGATATAACGTATAACGATATGTAGTATTACGTTATAACGTATAACGTTATGTAGTATAACGTTACAAATGTAAAACGATATATAGTATTACGATATAACGTGTAACGTTATGTAGCATTACGAATTAACGTATAACGATATATGGCATTACGATATAACATATAACGATATGTTGTATTATGATATAACGCATAACGTTATGTAGCATTACGATATAATGTGTAAAGTTATGTAATATTACATTATAACGTATAACGTTATATAGTATTACGATATAACGTATAACGTTATGTAGTATTACGTTACAATGTATGACTCTATATAGTATTACGTTACAACGTATGACCCTATATAGTATTACGATATATCGTATAACGTTATGTAGTATTACGTTACAACGTATAACGTTGTATAGTATTATGATATAACGTATAACCTTATAAGGTAATATGTTATAACATATAGCGATATGTAGTAT
>NW_025219985.1:1589707-1591968 GCF_014825855.1 Bombus pyrosoma | reverse complement strand
AATGCTACATAACGTTAAACGTTATATTGTAATACTATATAACGTTATACGTTATATCGTAATACTACATATCGTTATACGTTATAGCGTAATACTACATATCGCCATACGCTATATCATAATACTACACATTGTTGCACGTTATGTCGTAGTAAAATATAACGTTATACGTTATAGCGTATTACCTTATAACGTCATAATTTATATCGTAATGCTACATAACGTTATACGCTATAACGAAATGCTACATAACGTTACACGCTCTAACGTAATGCTACATAACGTTAAACATTATATTGTAATACTATATAACGTTATACGTTATATCGTAATACTACATATCGTTATACATTATAACATATTACCTTATAAGGTTATACGTTATATCGAAATGCTATTTAACGTTATACGTTGTAACATATTACGACATGACGTTATACGTTATATCGTATTACTATATAACGTTGTACGTTATAACGTAACTCTACATATCGTTATATGTTATAACGTAACACTACATAACGTTCATCGTTATATCGTAATACTACATATCGTCATACGTTATATCGTAATTCTACATATCGTTGTACGTTATATCGTAATACCATATAACGTTATACGTCATATCGTAATAGTATATAACGTTATTCGTTATAATGTAATACTACGTAACGTTATACGTTATATCGTAATACTATATAGTGTTATACGTTGATACGTAGTACTACATAACGTTATACGATATAACGTAACACTACATATCGTTATACGTTTTATCGTAGTACCATATAACGTTATACGTTATATCGTAATGCTACATAACGTTATACGCTCTAACGTAATGCTACATAACGTTATACGCTATAACGTAACACTACATATCGTTATACGATTTATCGTAGTACCATATAGCGTTATACGTTGTTACGTAATACAACATAACGTTATACGTTATATCGTAATACTACATATCGCCATACGTTATATCGTAATACTACATATCGTCATACGCTATATCGTAATACTACATATCGTTGTACGTTATATCGTAATAAAATATAACGTTATACGTTATAGCGTAGTACCTTATAACGTTCTACGTGATATCGTAATACTATATAACGTTATACGTTATAATGTCACACTACATAACGTTATACTATATAACGTAATACTACATAACGTTATATGTTATATCGAAATACCAAATAACGTTATACGTTATAACGTAACACTACATAACGTTATATGTTATATCGTAGTACCATATAACGTTATACGTTATAACGTTATACCACATAACGTTATACGTTATAGCGTATTACTACATAACGTTATACTTTATAACGTAATACTACATAGCGTTATACGTTATAGAGTATTACTGCATAACGTTATACTTTATAACGTAATACTACATAGCGTTATACGTTATAGAGTATTACTACATAACGTTATACGTTATGACGTAGTACTACATAACGTTATACGTTATAACGTAATACTACATAACGTTATACGTCATATCGTAATACTATATAACGTTATACGTTAAGTCATATTACTATACAACGTTATACGTTATATCGTAATACTATATAACGTTATACGTTAAATCATGATACTATACAACGTTATACGTCATATCGTAGTACTATATGACCTTACACGTTATAACGTAATACTACATAACGTTACACGTTATAACGTAATGATACATAACGTTATATGTTATACCGTAATACCATATAACGTTTTTCGTTGTAACGTTATACTACATAACGTTATGCGTTATAAGGTAATACTACATATCGTTATACATTATAACATATTACCTTATAAGGTTATACGTTATATCGTAATCCTATTTAATGTTATACGTTGTAACATATTACGACATAACGTTATACGTTATATCGTATTACTATATAACGTTGTACGCTATAGCGTAACACTACATATCGTTATATGTTATAACGTAACACTACATAACGTTAATCGTTATATCGTAATACTACATATCGTCATACGTTATATCGTAATACTACATATCGATGTACGTTATATCGTAATACCATATAACGTTATACGTTATATCGTAATAGTATATAACGTTATACGATATAACGTAATATAACATGACGTTAAACGACATAACGTAATGCTACATAAAGTTATACGCTCTAACGTAATGCTACATAACGTTATACGCTATAACGTAACACTACATATCGTTATACGTTTTATCGTAGTACCATATA
>NW_025219985.1:1588055-1589207 GCF_014825855.1 Bombus pyrosoma | reverse complement strand
ATACTACATATCGCCATACGTTATATCGTAATACTACATATCGTCATACGTTATATCGTAATACTACATATCGTTGTACGTTATATCGTAATAAAATATAACGTTATACGCTATAGCGTAGTACCTTATAACGTTCTACGTGATATCGTAATACTATATAACGTTATACGTTATAATGTCACACTACATAACGTTATACGTCATATCGTAATACTATATAACGTTATACGTTATAATCTAATACTACATAACGTTATACGTCATATCGTAATACTACATAACGTTATACGTTATAACGTAATACTACATGACGATATACGTTATATCGTAATACTACATATCGTTATACGGTATAGCGTAGTACCTTATAACGTTCTACTTGATATCGTAATACTATATAACGTTATACGTTATAATGTCATACTACATAACGTTATACGTCATATCGTAATACTATATAACGTTATACGTTATAATCTAATACTACTTAACGTTATACGTCATTTCGTAATACTACATAACGTTATACGTTATAACGTACTACTACATGACGTTATACGTTATATCGTAATACTACATAACGTTATACGTTATGACGTAATACTACATGACGTTATACGTTGTATCGTAATACTACATATCGTTATACGGTATAGCGTAGTACCTTATAACGTTCTACTTGATATCGTAATACTATGTAACGTTATACGTTATAATGTCATACTACATAACGTTATACGTCATATCGTAATACTATATAACGTTATACGTTATAATGTCATACTACATAACGTTATATGTCATATCGTAATACTATATAACGTTATACGTTATAATCTAATACTACATAACGTTATACGTTATAACGTAATACCACATATCGTTATACGGTATAGCGCAGTACCTTATAACGTTCTACTTGATATCGTAATACTATATAACGTTATACGTCCTAATGTCATACTACATAACGTTATACGTCATATCGTAATACTATATAACGTTATACGTTATATCGTAATACTATATAACGTTATACGTTGTAACGTAATACTACATAACGTTATTCGTTATATCATATTACCTTATAAGGTTATACGTTATATCGTAATCCTATATAACGTTATACGTTGTAACGTATTAGTACATATC
>NW_025219985.1:1586324-1587555 GCF_014825855.1 Bombus pyrosoma | reverse complement strand
AACATTACACATCGATCTCCAAAAATAATTTTCTAATATTCGGAATAGCACTTTATGTATCGTTATTTCGAAAACGACTCCAACTACCGGGAGTCACCACGGAGAGGTAACTATGCTCGTCCCCCACTTAGGTAAAGAGTTTTTAAGCATCGGAAGGTGAAAACGTAAAATTATTTTAAAACAAAGTAGTAGCGTCTATTGAAATTTATTAATTACGATAGATACAGTATATGGTTCCACAAAATCATATTTAAATATTGAACTTATCATCTAAGAAACCAAAGCACACGACTTATTGATTGTAGCACGTATAAATGGATGATGAGATCTCGTTGTTTCCGATTAAATCGCACTTGTTTCTTCAATTCCATGAATACGGTGTTGATTCCTTGGCTTTGAGTAGACACAAAGATTTACTTTCCATCCCTAGACGCCTAAATAATGGCCTAAATGTCATAAATCAATAGCTTGAACGTTATAAATTAATGGCTTAAATGTTATAATTTAATACCTCAAATGTTATAAATTAGTAGCTTAAACGTTATAAATTAATAGCTCAAATGTTATAAATTAATAGCTTGAACGTTATAAATTAATAGCACAAATGTTATAAATAAAAAGCTTGAGCGTTATAAATTAATAGGTTAACTGTTATAGACTAGTGGTTTAAATGTTGAAAATTAATTGTTTAAATGTCATCAATTAATAATACAAACGTTATAAATTAATAGCATAAAAATTATTAACTAATAGTTTCAACATCGTTAATTAATAATTTAAATGTTGTAAATTAATGTCTTAAATGTTATAAATTAATAGTTTAGATGCAATGAAGTAATGGTCTAAATGTTATAAATTAATAATTCAGATGCAACGATGTGATGGTCTAAATGTTATAAATTAATAGTTTAGATACAATAAAGTAATGGTTTAAATGTTATAAATTAATAGGTTAAACGTCATAAATTAATAGCTTAAATGTTATAAATTAATAGTTAAAATGCAATTATTAATGGTTCAAATGTTATAAAATAATACCTCAAATGTTATAAATTAATAGTTTAAATGTTAGAAGTTAATGGCTTAAATGTATAAAATAACAATTTAAATGTTATAAATTTATAGCTTAAATGTTATAAATTAATGGCTTAAATGTTATAAATTAATGGCTTATATGTTACAAATTAACAGTTTAAATGTTTTAAATTAATGGCTTAAATGTTATAAATTA
>NW_025219985.1:1583078-1585824 GCF_014825855.1 Bombus pyrosoma | reverse complement strand
CTATATATCGTTATACGTTATAACGTAATACTACATAACGTTACACGCTATAACGTAATGCTACATAACGTTATATGTTATATCGTAATAGTGTATAACGTTATACGTTATAACGAAACACTGCATAACGTTATCCGTTATATCGTAATGTTACATAACGTTATACGTTATATCGTAATACAACATAACGTTATACGTTTTATCGTAATACCGTATAACGTTATACGTTGTTACGTATTACTATATAGCGTTATACGTTATATCGTAAGGCTATATAATGTTATACGTCATATCGTAACACCACATAACGTTATACGTCATTTCGTAATACCACATAACGTTATACCTTATATCGTAATCCAAGATAACGTTATACGTTATATCGTAACACCACATAACGTTATACGTTGTTACGTATTACTACATAGCGTTATACGTTATATCGTAAGGCTATATAATGTTATACGTCATATCGTAACACCACATAACGTTATACGTCATATCGTAACACCACATTACGTTATACGTCATTTCGTAATGCCACATAACGTTATACCTTATATCGTAATCACAGATAACGTTATACGTTATACCTTCACACCACATAACGTTATACGTTATACCGTAGTTCCACTTAACGTTGTACGTCATATCGTAACAAAACATAACGTTATACGTTATATCGTAGTACTATATAACGTTATACCTCATATCATAATAACACATAACGTTATACGTTATAACGTGATACTATATAACGTTATATGTTATAACGTAACACCACATGACGTTATACGTAAGATCGTAGTGCCGCATAACGTTATACGTTATATCGTAATACCACTTAACGTTATACGTCATATCGTAATACCACATAACGTTATACATTATAACGTAACACTACATAACGTTATACGTTTTAACGTAACACCATATAACGTTATACGTCATATCGTAACACCACATAACGTTATACTTTATAACGTAACACCACATAACTTTATACGTAAGATCGTAATTCCACATAACGTTATACCTTATATCGTAATACCAGATAACATTATACGTCATATCGTAACAAAACATAACGTTATACGTTATGTCGTAATGTTACATAACGTTATACGTTATATCGTAATACTATATAGCGTTATACGTTGTTACGTAATACTACATAACGTTATACGTTATATTGTAATACTACATATCGTTATACGCTATATCGTAATGCTACATACCGTGATTCGTTATATCGTAATGCTACATAACGTTCTACGTTATATCGTAATACTATATAGCGTTATACGTTATATCGTATTACTATATAGCGTTATACGTTGTCACGTAATACTACATATCGTTATACGTTATATCGTAATACCGTATAACGTTATACGCTATATCGTAATGCTACATACCATGATTCGTTATATCGTAATGATCCATAACGTTATACGTTATAACGTAACACTACATATCGTTATACGTTACTTCGTAGTACCATATAACGTTATACGTTATAACGTAATACTATATATCGTTATACGTTAAATCGTAATACTATATATCGTTATACGTTATAACGTAACTCTACATAACGTTATATCGTAATACTATATATCGTTATACGTTATAACGTACCACTACATAACGTTATACTCTATAACGTTATGCTACATAACGTTATACTTTATAACGTGATAGTACATAACGTTATACGTTATATCGTAATACTACGTAACGTTATACGTTATGTCGTAACAGTACATAACGTTATACGTTATATCGTAATACTATATATCGTTATACGTTATAACGTAACACTACATAACGTTTTACGTTATATCGTAAGACCACGTAGCGTTATACAATATAACATAATACTATATAACGTTAAACTAAATAGCGTAATACCTTATATCGTTATACGTCATATCGTAATACCACATAACGTTATACGTTATAACGTAATACTATATAACGTTATACGCTATAACGTAATACCATACAGGCCTAAACGATATATCGTAATACTATATAACGTTATACGTTATAACGTAATAGTATATAACGTAATACGTTATATCGTAATACTATATATCGTTATACGCCATGTGGTAATAATATATAACGTAATACGATATATCGTAATACTATATAACGATATACGTTATATCGTAATACCACATAACGTTATACGTTATAACGTAATACTATATAACGTTATACGCTATAACGTAATACCATACAAGCCTAAACGATATATCGTAATACTATATAACGTTATATCTTATAACGTAATAAAACATATCGTTATACGTTATATCGTACTACCATATACCGTTATACGTTATATCGTAACACTACATAACGTTATACGTTATATAGTAATGCTACATAACGTTATACGTTATATCGTAATACTATATATCGTTATACGTTATAACATATTACCTTATAAGGTTATAGGTTACATCCTAATGCTACATAGCGTTATACGTTATATCGTAATGCTACATAAAGTTATACGTTATATCGTAATACCATATAACGTTATACGTTATATCGTAATACTACATATCGTTATGCGTTATATCGTAATACTATATAACGTTGTACGTTATATCGTAATACTGTTACGTATTGAATTATAGTTTGTTTATTAATTTATTTAAATCGTGAGTTGTCCTTGATTAATTGAATTTCGAATCATAGGTTGAATTTTCGAATCATAAGTTATTTTTAG
>NW_025219985.1:1580524-1582578 GCF_014825855.1 Bombus pyrosoma | reverse complement strand
TATAACGTATAACGTTATGTAGCATTACGTTATAACGTATAACGTTATGTAGTATTACGATATAACATATAACCTAATGTAGCATTACGTTATAACGTATAACGTTATATACTATTACGTTATAACGTATAACGTTATATACTGTTACGATATAACGTATAACGTTATATACTGTTACGATATAACGTATAACGTTATATACTGTTACGATATAACGTATAACGTTATAGACTGGTACGATATATCGTATAACGTTATGTAGTATTACGTTAAAACGTATAACGTTATGTAGCATTACGTTATAACGTGTAACGTTATATAGTATTGCGTTATAAGGTATAACGTTATGTAGCACTACGTTATAACGTATAACGTTATACGGAATGACGTTATAACGTATAACGTTATATGGAATTACGTTATAACGTATAACGTTATATAGCATTACCTTACAACGTATAGCGGTATATAGAATTACGTTATAACGTATAACGTTATATAGTATTACGTTTTAACGTATAACGTTATATAATAATACGTTATAACGTATAACGTTATATACTGTTACGATATAACATATAACGTTATGTAGCACTACGTTATAACGTATAACGTTATATAGTATTATGTTATAAGGTGCAACGTTACGAAGTCTTACGATATAACGTATAACGTTATGTAGTATTACAATATAACATATAACGTTATGTAGCGTTACGTTATAACGTATAACGTTATATGGAATTACGATATAACGTACAACGTTACATAGAACTACGTTATAACGTATAACGTTATGTAGTATTACGTTTTAACGTATAACGTTATGTAGCATTACGTTATAACGTACAACGTTATGTAGTATTACGATATAACATATAACCTAATGTAGCATTACGTTATAACGTATAACGTTATATACTATTACGTTATAACGTATAACGTTATAAACTGTTACGATATAAAGTATAACGTTATGTAGTATTACGTTAAAACGTATAACGTTATGTAGTTTTACGATATAACGTATAACGTTATGTAGCATTACGTTACAACGTATAACATCATATACTATTACGTTATAACGTATAACGTTATGTAGCATTACGTTATAACGTATAACGATATATACTATTACGAAATAACGCATAACGTTATATGGTAATACGTTATATCGTATAACGTTATGTAGTATTACGTTATAACGTATAACGTTATATACTATTACGTTATGACGTATAACGTTATATGGAATGACGTTATAACGTATGATGTTATGTAGTTTTACGTTATAACATATAACGTTAATTAGCATTGCGTTATAACGTATAACGTTATATAGTATTACGTTATAAGGTATAACGTTATGTAGCATTACGTTATAACGTATAACGTTATATGGAATGACGTTATAACGTATAACGTTATATGGAATTACGTTATAACGTATAACGTTATATAGTATTACCTTACAACGTATAGCGGTATATAGAATTACGTTATAAAGTATAACGTTATGTGGAATTACGATATAACGTACAACGTTACATAGAACTACGTTATAACGTATAACGTTATGTAGTATTACGTTTTAACGTATAGCGTTATGTAGCATTACGTTATAACGTACAACGTTATGTAGTATTACGATATAACATATAACCTAATGTAGCATTACGTTATAACGTATAACGTTATATGGAATGACGTTATAACGTATAACATTATAGTATTACGATGTAACGTATAACGTTATGTAGCATTACGTTATAACGTATAACGTTATGTAGTATTACGTTTTAACGAATAACGTTATGTAGCATTACGTTATAACGTATAACGTTATATGGAATGACGTTATAATGTATAACGTTATATAGTATTACGTTATAACGTATGTCGTTATGTAGTATTACGTTATAACGTATAACGCTATGTAGTATTACGATATAACGTATAACGTTATGTAGTATTACGATATAACATATAACGTTATGTAGCGTTACGTTATAACGTATAACGTTATATGGAATTACGATATAACGTACAACGTT
>NW_025219985.1:1578455-1580024 GCF_014825855.1 Bombus pyrosoma | reverse complement strand
TTATACGTTATAACGTATTATTATGTAACGTTATACGTTATAACGTAATTGTATGTAACGTTATACGTTATAAGATAATACTATATAACGTTATACGTTATAACGTCATTCCATATAACGTTATACGTTATAACGTAATGCTACATAACGTTATACGCTTTAACGTATTACTACATAACGTTATACGATATATCGTAACAGTCTATAACGTTATACGATATATGGTAACAGTATATAACGTTATACGTTATATCGTAACAGTATATAACGTTATACGTTATAACGTAAAAGTATATAACGTTATACGTTATAACGTAATGCTACATTAGGTTATATGTTATATCGTAATACTACATAACGTTATACGTTTTAACGTAATACTACATAACGTTATACGTTATAACGTAATAGTATATAACGTTATACGTTATAACGTAATGCTACATTAGGTTATATGTTATATCATAATACTACCTAACGTTGTACGTTATAACGTAATGCTACATAACGTTATTTGTTAAAACGTAATACTACATAACGTTATACGTTATAACGTAGCTCTATGTAACGTTGTACGTTATATCGTAATTCCATATTACGTTATACGTTATAACGTAACGCTACATAACGTTATATGTTATATCGTAATACTACATAACGTTATACGTTATATCGTAAGACTACGTAACGTTGCACCTTATAACATAATACTATATAACGTTATACGTTATAACGTCATTCCATATAACGTTATACGTTATAACGTAATGCTACATAACGTTATACGTTTTAACGTAATACTACATAACGTTATACGATATATCGTAACAGTCTATAACGTTATACGATATATCGTAACAGTATATAATGTTATACGTTATAACGAAATTGTATATAATGTTATACGTTATAACGAAATTGTATATAATGTTATACGTTATAAGATAATACTATATAACGTTATACGTTATAACGTCATTCCATATAACGTTATACGTTATAACGTAATGCTACATAACGTTATACGTTTTAACGTAATACTACATAACGTTATACGATATATCGTAACAGTATATAACGTTATACGTTATATCGTAACAGTATATAACGTTATACGTTAAATCGTAACAGTATATAACGTTATACGTTATAACGTAATAGTATATAACGTTATACGTTATAACGTAATGCTACATTAGGTTATATGTTATATCGTAATACTACATAAAGTTATACGTTATAACGTAATGCTACATAACGTTATACGTTAAAACGTAATACTACATAACGTTATACGTTATAACGTAATGCTACATAACGTTATACGTTATATCGTAATACTATAATGTTATACGTTATAACGTCATTCCATATAACGTTATACGTTATAACGTAATGCTACATAACGTTATACATTTTAACGTAATACTACATAACGTTATACGATATATCGTAACAGTATATAACGTTATACGTTTTATCGTAACAGTATATAACGTTATACGTTATATCGTAACAGTATATAACGTTATACGTTATAACGTAATAGTATATAACGTTATACGTTAT
>NW_025219985.1:1575716-1577955 GCF_014825855.1 Bombus pyrosoma | reverse complement strand
TAACGTAATGCTACATAACGTTATACGTTATATCGTAATGCTACATGACGTACTACGTTATAACGTATTACCATATAACGTTATACGTTATAACGTAATAGTATATAACGTTATACGTAATAACGTAATACTACATAACGTTATACGTTATAACGTAATGCTACATAACGTTATACGTTATATCGTAATGCTACATGACTTTCTACGTTATAACGTACTACCATAAAACGTTATACGTTATAACGTAATGCTACATAACGTTATACGTTATATCGTAACAGTACATAACGTTATATCTTATAACGTAACACTATATAACGTTATACGTATAATGTAATGCTACATAACGTTATACGTTATATCGTAATGCTACATGACGTTCTACGTTATAACGTATTACCATAAAACGTTATACGTTATAACGTATTACTCTATAACGTTATACGTTATATCGTAATAGTACATAACGTTATACGTTGTAACGTAATAGTATATAACGTTATACGTTATAACGTAATAGTATATAACGTTATACGTTATAACGTAATAGTATATAACGTTATACGTAAAAACGTAATACTACATAACGTTATACGTTATAACGTATTACTATATAACTTTATACGTTATATCGTAACAGTATATAACGTTATGCTTTATAACGTAATGCTACATAACGTGATACGTTATAACGTAATGCTACATAACGTTATACGTTATATCGTAATGCTACATGACGTTCTACGTTATAACGTATTACTATATAACGTTATACGTTATAACGTAATAGTATATAACGTTATACGTAATAACGTAATACTACATTACGTTATACGTTATAACGTAATGCTACATAACGTTATACGTTATATCGTAATGCTACATAACGTTATATGTTATATCGTAATACTGCATAACGTTATACGTTTTAACGTAGTACTATGTAACGTTATACCTTATAACGCAATACTATATAACGTTAAACGTTGTATCGTAATACTACATATCGTTATGCGTTATAACGTAATGCTACATAACGTTATGTGTTATATCGTAATACTACATAACGTTATACGTTATAACGTATTACCATAAAACGTTATACGTTATAACGTATTACTCTATAACGTTATACGTTATATCGTAATACTACATAACGTTATACGTTATAACGTAATGCTACATAGCGTTATACGTTAAAACGTAATACTACATAACGTTATACGTTATAACGTATCACCATATAACGTTATACGTTATAGCGTAATGCTACATAACGTTATATGTTATATCGTAATACTACATAACGTTATACATTATAACGTAATGCTACATAGCGTTATACGTTATATCGTAATGCTACATGACGTTCTACGTTATAACGTTTTACCATACAACGTTATACGTTATAACGTAACGCTACATAACGTTATATGTTATATCGTAATACTGCATAACGTTATACGTGTTAACGTAGTACTATATAACGTTATACCTTATAACGTAATACTATATATCGTTAAACGTTGTATCGTAATACTACATATCGTTATACGTTATAACGTAATGCTGCATAACGTTATATGTTATATCGTAATACTACATAACGTTATACGTTATAACGTAATACTATATAACGTAATACGTTATAACGTAATTCCATATAACGTTAAACGTTATAACGTAATGCTACATAACGTTATACGTTAGAACGTAATAGTATATAACGTTATACGTTATAACGTAATAGAATAAAACGTTATACGTTATATCGTAATACTACATGACGTTATACGTTATATCGTAATACGACAGAACGTTATGCGTTATAACGTAATGCTACATAACGTTATACCTTATAACGTAATACTATATAACGTTAAAAGTTGTATCGTAATACTACATATCGTTGTACGTTATAACGTAATGCTACATAACGTTATACGTTATAACGTAATACTATATAACGTAATACGTTATAACGTAATTCCATATAACGTTAAACGTTATAACGTATTTGCTACATAACGTTATATGTTATATCGTAATACTACATAACGTTATACGTTATATCGTAATACTACATAACGTCATATGTTATAACGTATTACCATATATCGTTATACGTTATAACGTAACGCTACATAACGTTATATGTTATATCGTAATACTGCATAACGTCATACGTTATAACGTAGTACTATATAACGTTATACGTTATAACGTAATGCTACATTAC
>NW_025219985.1:1573795-1575216 GCF_014825855.1 Bombus pyrosoma | reverse complement strand
GTAACGCTACATAACGTTAAACATTATAACGTAATGCTACATAACGTTATACGTTATAACGTAATGCTATATAACGTTGTATGTTATATCGTAATACAACATAACGTTATAGGTTATAACGTAATGCTACATATCGTTATACCTTTTAACGTAATACTATGTAACGTTAGCCGTTATATCGTAATACTACATAACGTTATACGTTATAACATATTAATATAACGTTATACGATATATCGTAACAGTATATAACGTTATACGTTATATCGTAACAGTATATAACGTTGTACGTTATAACGTAATAGTATATAACGTTATATGTCATATCGTAATACTACATAACGTTATACGTTATATCGCAATACTACATAAGGTTACACGTTATATCGTAACAGTATATAACGTTGTACGTTATAACGTAATAGTATATAACGTTATATGTCATATCGTAATACTACATAACGTTATATGTTATATCGTAACAGTATATAACGTTATACGTTATAACGTAATAGTATATAACGTTATACGTTATAACGTAATGCTACATTACGTTATATGTTCTATCGTAATATTACATAACGTTATACGTTATAACGTAATACTATGTAACGTTAAACGTTATAACGTAATACTACATAACGTTATACATTATAACGTAATGCTACATAACGTTATACCTTATAAGGTAATACTATGTAACGTTAAACGTTATATCGTAATACTACATAACGTTATACTTTATAACGCAATGCTACATAACGTTATACGTTATGACGTAATACTACATAACGTTATTTGTTATGGCGTAAAACTACATAACGTTATACGTTATAACGTAATGCTACATATCGTTATACCTTATAACGTAATACTATGTAACGTTAAACGTTATATCGTAATACTACATAACGTTATACGTTATAACGTATTACTATATAACGTTATACGTTATATCGTAACAGTATATAACGTTATACGTTATATCGTAACAGTATATAACGCTATACGTTGTAACGTAATTGTATATAACGCTATACATTATAACGTAATGCTACATAACGTTATTCGTTATATCATATTACTACATAACGTTATACGTTATAACGTAATGCTACATATCGTTATACCTTATAACGTAATACTATGTAACGTTAAACGTTATATCGTAATACTACATAACGTTATACGTTATAACGTATTACTATATAACGTTATACGTTATATCGTAACACTATATAACGTTATACGTTATATCGTAACAGTATATAACGCTGTACGTTGTAACGTAATAGTATATAACGTTATACATCATAACGTAATGCTACATGACGTTATATGTTATATCGTAACAGTATATAACGTTATACGTTATAACGTAATTGTATATAACGTTATACGTTATAACGTAATGCTACATT
>NW_025219985.1:1571865-1573295 GCF_014825855.1 Bombus pyrosoma | reverse complement strand
TATATAACGTTATAAGTTATAACGCAATACTACATAGCGCTATACGCCATAACGTAATACTACATAACGTTATACGTTATGGCGTAATACTACTTGACGTTATTATTTATAACGTATTACTATATAACGTTATACGTTGTAACGTAATACTACATGAAGTTATACGTTATAACGTAATACTACATAACGTCATACGTTATAACGTAATACTACATAACGTTATACGTTATATCGTAATAGTATATAACGTTATACGATATAACGTAATACTACATGAAGTTATACGTTATAACGTAATACTACATGATGTTATTCCTTATAACGTAATACTACATGGCGTTATACGTTAAAACGTACTACTACATAACGATATACGTTATGACGTAATACTACTTGACGTTATTATATATAACGTATTACCATATAACGTTATACGCTGTAACGTAATAATACATAACGTTACACGTTATAACATAATACTACACGAAGTTATACGTTAAAACGTAATACTACGTAACGTTATAATTTAGAACGTATTATCATATAACGTTATACGTTGTAACGCAATACTATATAACGTTATACGTTATAACATAATACTACATGAAGTTATACGTCATAACGTAATACTACATGATGTTATACCTTGTAACGTAATACTACATGGCGTTATACGTTATATCGTAATACTACATAACATTATACCTTACAACGTAGTACTACCCAACGTTGTACCTTATAACGTAATACTACTTAACGTTATACGTTATGGAGTAATACTAGTTGACGTTATTATTTATAACGTATTACCATATAACGTTATACGTTGTAACGTAATACTACATAACGTTATACGTTATAACGTAATACTACATAACGTTGTACGTTATAACGTAACACTACATGAAGTTATACCTTATATCGTAATACTACATGGCGTTATACGTTATAACGTAATACTACATGATGTTATACGATATAACGTAATACTACATGGCGTTATACGTTATATCGTAATACCATATAACGTTATACGTTATATCATAATAGTATATAACGTTATAAGTTATAACGCAATACTACATAACGCTATACGCTATAACGTAATACTACATGATGTAATACCTTATAACGTAATACTACATAGCGTTATACGTTAAAACGTAATACTACATAACGTTATACGTTATGACGTAATACTTCTTGACGTTATAATTTATAACGTATTACCATATAACATTATACGTTGTAACGTAATACTACATAACGTTATACGTTATAACGTAATACTACATAACGTTGTACGTTATATCGTAATAGTATATAACGTTATAAGTTATAACGCAATACTCCATGACATTGTACGTCATAACGTAATACTACATGATGTTATACCTTATAGCGTAATACTACATGGCGTTATACGTTAT
>NW_025219985.1:1569776-1571365 GCF_014825855.1 Bombus pyrosoma | reverse complement strand
TCGACAAAAGATTGCATTTTGCGAGCAGCCGGTGTTGTTTCAACGTAAGAAACAGCACGCACTACATTCAGTCTGTAAAATGCAGCATAATGAGCGCCTAAACGTCAGAAATATCTCTAATATTAACGAAATAACTGTTGAAATTCATGAAAATCGACAAAAGATTGCATTTTGCGAGCAGCCGGTGTTGTTTCAACGTAAGAAGCAGCACGAGCTGCATTCAGCGTGTAAAATGCAGCATAACGAGCGCCTAAACGTCGTAATATCTCCAATATTAACGAAGTAACAGTTGAATTTGACGAAAATCGACAAAAGATTGCATTTTGCGAGCAGCCGGTGTTGTTTCAACGTAAGAATCAGCACGCGCTGCATTCAGCCTGTAAAATGCAGCATAGTGAGCGCCTAAACGTCGTAATATCTCTAATATTAACGAAATAACCGTTAAATTTCGTGAAATCGACAAAAGATTGCATTTTGCGAGCAGCCGGTGTTGTTTCAACGTAAGAAACAGCACGCACTACATTCAGCCTGTAAAATGCAGCATAGTGAGCGCCTAAACGTCGTAATATCTCTAATATTAACGAAATAACCGTTAAATTTCGTGAAATCGACAAAAGATTGCATTTTGCGAGCTGCCGGTACTGCTTCCACGTTAGAAACAGCACGCACTACATTCGGCGTGTAAAATGGAATGACATGAGCGCCTAAACGTCGAGATATCGCTATTAATAACGAAATAACAGATAAATTTCACGAAAATCGATAAAAGATTGCATTTTGCGAGCAGCCGGTGTTGTTTCAACGTAAGAAGCAGCACGCGCTGCATTCAGCGAGTAAAATGCAGCATAACGAGCGCCTGAACGTCGTAATATCTCTAATATTAACGAAATAACAGTTAAATTTCACGGAAATCGACAAAACATTGCATTTTGCGAGCAGCCGGTGTTGTTTCAACGTAAGAATCAGCACGGACTACATTCGGCGAGTAAAATGCAGCATAATGAGCGCCCAAACGTCGAGATATCGCTATTAATAACGAAATAACAGATAAATTTCACGAAAATCGACAAAAGATTGCATTTTGCGAGCAGCCGGTGTTGTTTCAACGTTAGAAACAGCAAGCACTACATTCAGCCTGTAAAATGCAGCATAGTGTCACGTCCCGCGCTACGCACGTGCCGTAACGAAAACTACAATAAGTAAATTACATGAGCAGTCATTTTAACACACACTAAACTAAAAAGAATATAAAAATAATAAAATAAAATAAAACACTAACAAAAGATTAATCAAATGTAGACTACACTATTAAGACTAGTTAACATGCTAGTAAATTTAAAGAAACTATATATGAAAAATATATTGTAAAATATATATATATATATATATTTGTGTGTGTTTTATATTATTAAACCAAACAAACAATAATCTAATAAATAAAAATACAATACAAGAAATCACATTATTAAAATTAACTAATATTAAAAGAATTTCATACGAAGTTACATCGTGAGAGATATACACATATAGATATATATATATACAACCCAACACATGTAAAAGAAATAAGATGCACGATATTATATTAA
>NW_025219985.1:1568103-1569276 GCF_014825855.1 Bombus pyrosoma | reverse complement strand
ATGTAGTAATACGTTTTAACGTATAACGTTGTGTAGTATTACGTTATAACTTATAACGTCATGTAGTATTACGATGTAACGTATAACGTTATGTAGTATTACGCTTTAACGTCTAACGTTATGTAGTATTACGTTATAATGTATAACTTCATGTTGTATTAAGTTACAACGTATAACGATATGTAGTATTGCGTTATAATTTATAACCTTATATAGTATCACGTTATAACGTATAACTTCATGTAGTATTACGTTATAACGTATAACGTTATGTAGTATTACGTTATAGCGTATAGCGCTATGTAGTATTGCGTTATAACTTATTACGTTATATACTATTACGATATAACGTATAACGTTATATGATATTACGTTATAACGTATAACGCCATGTAGTATTACGTTTTAACGTATGACGTTATGTAGTATTACGTTATAACGTATAACTTCATGCAGTATTACGTTATAACGTATAACGTTATGTAGTATTACGTTATAACGTATAACGCCATGTAGTATTACGTTACAACGTATAACGTTATATTATAATACGTTATAAATTATAACGTTAAGTAGTATTACGTTATAAGGTACAACGTTGTGTAGTACTACGTTGTAAGGTGTATCGTTATGTAGTATTACCTTAAAACGTATAACGCCATGTAGTATTACGTTATAAGGTATAACATCATGTAGTATTACGTTATGATGTATAATGTTATGTAGTGTCGCGTTATAACATATAACGTTATATACTATTACGATATAACGTATAACGTTATGTAGTATTACGTTATAACGTATAACGCCATGTAGTAATACTTTATAAGGAATAACATCATGTAGTATTGCGTTATAACGTATAACTTCATGTAGTATTACGTTATAACGTATAACTTCATGTAGTATTACATTATAACGTATAACGCCATGTAGTATTACGTTATAAGGTATAACATCATGTAGTATCACGGTATAGCGTATAGCGTTATGTAGTATTGCGTTATAACTTATAACGTTATATACTATTACGATATAACGTATAACGTTATATGGTATTACGTTATAACGTATAACTTCATGTAGTATTACGTTATAACGTATAACGTTATGTATTATTACGATATAACGTATTACGTCATGTAGTATTACGTTATAACGTATAACGTTATG
>NW_025219985.1:1562127-1567603 GCF_014825855.1 Bombus pyrosoma | reverse complement strand
ACGTTATATGGTAATACGTTATAACGTATAACGTTATGTAGTATTACGATATAACATATAACGTTATGTAGCATTACGTTATAACGTTTAACGTTATATGGAATTACGTTATAACGTATAACGTTATATAGTATTACGTTATAACGTATAACGTTATATAGTATTACGTTATAACGTAAAACGTGATGCAGTATTATGTAATAACGTATAACGCTATGTAGCATTACGCTATAACGTATAACGTTATATGGAATTACGTTATAACGTATAACGTTATATAGTATTACGTTATAACGTATAACGTGATGTAGTATTACGTTATAACGTATAACGTTATGTAGCATTACGCTGTAACGTATAACGTTATATACTGTTACGATATAACGTATATCGTAATATAGTATTACGCTATAACGTATAACGTTATATGGTAATAAGTTATAACATATAACGTTATGTAGTATTATGATATAACGTTTAACGTTATATAGTATTACGTTATAACCTATAACGTTATATGGAATTACGATATAAAGTACAACGTTACATAGAATTACGTTATAACGTATAACGTTATGAAGTGTTACGAAATAACGAATAACGTTATGTAGCATTACGTTATAACGTATAACGTTATGTAGTATTACGATATAACGTATAACTTTATGTTGTATTACGATATAACGTGTAACGTTACGTAGCATTACGTTATTACGTTTAACGTTATATGGAATTACGTTATAACGTATAACGTTATGTAGCATCAGGTTATAACGTGTAACGTTATATAGTATTACGTTATAAGGTATAACGTTATGTAGCATTACGTTATAACGTATAACGATATGTTGTATTACGATATAACATACAACGTTATATAGCATTACGTTATAACGTATAACGTTATGTAGCATTAGGTTATAACGTATAACGTTATGTAGCATTACGTTATAACGTATAACGTTATGTAGCATTACGTTATAACTTTTAACGTTATATGGAATTACGTTATAACGTTTTACGTTATATGGAATTACGTTATAACGTATAACGTTATATAGTATTACGTTATAAGGTATAACGTTATGTACATTTACGTTATAACGTATAACGTTATGTAGCATTACGTTATAACGTATAACGTTATATAGTATTACGTTATAACGTATAACGTTATGTAGTTTTACGATATATCGTATAACGTAATGTAGCATTACGTTATAACGTTTAACGTTATATGGAATTACGTTATTACGTATAACGTAATATAGTATTACGTTATAACGTATAACGTGATGTAGTATTACGTTATAACGTATAACGTTATGTAGCATTACGCTATAACGTATAACGTTATATACTGTTACGATATAACGTATAACGTAATATAGTATTACGCTATAACGTCTAACGTTATGTAGTATTACGTTATAACGTATAACGTTATATGGAATGACGTTATAATGTATGACGTTATGTAGTTTTACGTTATAACATATAACGTTATGTAGCATTACGTTATAACGTATCACGTTATATAGTATTACGTTATAAGGTATAACGTTATGTAGCATTACGTTATTACGTATAACGTTATATACTCTTACGTTATAACGTATAACGTTATGTAGTATTACGATATAACGTATAACGTTATGACGCATTACGTTAAAACGTATAGCGTTGTATAGTATTACGTTATAGCGTATAACGTGATGTAGTATTACGATATAACATATAACGTTATGTAGCATTACGTTATAACGTATAACGCTATGTAGTATTACGATATAACGTAAAACATTATGTAGTATTACGATATAACATATAACGCAATGTGGCATTACGTTATAACGTTTAACGTTATATGGAATTACGTTGTAACGTATAACGTAATATAGTATTACGTTATAACGTATAACGTGATGTAGTATTACGTTATAACGTATAACGTTATATGGTTTTACGTTATAACGTATAACGTTATGTATCATTACGCTATAACGTCTAACGTTATGTAGCATTACGCTATAACGTCTAACGTTATGTAGCATTACGTTATAACGTATAACGTTATATAGTATTACGTTATAATGTATAACGTTATATGGAATGACGTTATAACGTATGACGTTATGTAGTTTTACGTTATAACATATAACGTTATGTAGTTTTACGATATAACGTATAACGTTATGTAGCATTACGTTATAACGTATAACGTTGTAGAGATTTACGATATAGCGTATAACGTTATGTAGCATTACGTTATAACGTATAACGTTATATAGTATTACGTTATAACGTATAACGTTATGTAGTATTACGTTATAATGTATAACGTTACGTAGCCTTGCGTTATAAAGTATAACGTTATATGGTAATACGTTATAACGTATAACGTTATGTAGCATTACGTTATAACGTATAACGTTATGTAGTATTAGGATATAACGTATAACATTATATAGTATTACGATATAACGTATAACGTTATGTAGTATTACGGTATATCGTTTAACGTTATATGGTAATACGTTATAATGTATAACGTTATGTAGTGTTACGATATAACGTACAAAGTTATTCAGTATTACGATATAACGTATAACGTTATATGGTATTACGTTATAACGTATAACGTTATATAGTATTACGATATACCGTATAACGTTATGCGTTATAGCTTAATACTATGCAACTTTATACGTTATAACTTGATACTATATAACGTTATACGTTATATCGTAATACCACATAACGTTATACGTTATAACATAATACTATAAAAAAAGGAAACGTGATACGTTATAATGTAATACGTTGTGCAGTATTATGTTATTTTGTAACAATGTTATTCGCCACATAATTGATAAATGTATCATGTCCAGCGATGCAGGCGGTATTGAAAAAGGAAAAATATTGCAAAGTAGATTAACAGAAAGAAAATGGATAATTTGGTAGGTAGTATAATTCCTTATGGATTATATTCTACTTTTATTTCATATTTGAAGTATCGCTTATTTTACATTTGCATTGCAGTGGAACTGCAAAATTATGATGCAAATGCGAATCAGTGTTTCATAGAGAGTTATGCGATAGTTGAAGATGTAGTGGTAAGTTTAAATGGATCTATTCCCTAAAACTCGCAGTCGGCAAGGCCTCGATGACACCTCTTATTTAGAATGTTCGTTAGGTTGTTACAGGTACGAATTCTTATTTTGTCGTTCATTCGATAAAACATTCTGTATTGTGATTTAGTTCTTTGAAGTTTATATCATAATATGTGTTGTATGTATAGTATGCCTTTCTACAATATATTGTCTTATTACGTGTTTGTAAAACGTTCATGAATAGAAATTATATATATTATGCGTTTGATTTCCGATTTAATAAAGGGGGATTAAGAATGGGATAAGTTGGAGATGGTTGACACAGTATAGAAAGCGCTCCGGTAGCTTGGACGAGGTACAGGAATATGTGTGACATTCAATGATTTTCCGAGTCCCACCATTTGGGTGTCACTTGATCACATTTTTATGTTACATGCGATGTTATCGATAAAGTATAGTACTTATTTGAATTGGAATTCAAGTCTTGTATAAAATTGAAAAAAAAGAAAATAAAGAAAAAAAATATATAAGACAAGATATCCTACAGTCATAACGAAGTACAGTATTTAGTACTTGATCTTCACAAATATACTAAAACTATGGCTTCTGTTGAGGTTATTAGATGTATAATGAGAGAGACGCGTGGATAAATTATAAGGTAGAGAAATATATTTGAATTACGGAAGTAAAAAGTACAAAAAGCTGAAGTAATAATATGAGCTGGTCCTGATCCGCACGCTAGCAGTGTTACTTTATAACTGAAAAACCCCGAAGCCAATGTCGCCTTTCGACTGTTTATGGCCTACCTTCGTCGCAGTCTTTTGTCTATGCGCTGTCGATGGCTTCAGTGCTTTAGAAAGTAGAGTTTTCTTAAAAGCGGTGACCTTCAACAGCATCAAACAAATGACGCGACTTAGAATTAAACCTTAACTATAATGTAAGAGTTTCGCCATTCAATAAGTAACTAAGTTTTAGCGTAGTTCTCAGCTTGGTATCGTTTTCCAAAAAAAAATATTAACCAGTTGATTAATCTTTGGAAAATGATGCCAATTACCAGATCTCACCACGAGGAGGTAACTACGCACGAGTTATTTAACGCTACGCATAAATTTCGACATTCAAGCTATTAGCAAGAATGTCGAGTACTCAGTCTACTTGATCATGGGCATGCGTAAAGAGAAGGTTGTTTCGTAGCGTAACTGCGAAACACCTATCTCCCACGCAACGCTTACATGAATCTTTACAAACGTAAAACAAAGCATCTACAATGCGACATCATACAAATACACAACTCAGACATAACGATTACATCGATTACTACAAATATTGTACAATAATTCGTAACTCTACTGGCACCATTCGGTATCAAAGACACATTTGCCTAACTTGGAACGAGAGAAAGAAAATGTAGCTACTGACACTGTATATACCATTTCGTGACTTGCAGAAGGGACATACGAGTCGCCGTACTCAACTGTTCAGCGTTCTACTCTTGCGACACTATAAGATATTGAAGACATTGAAAAGTTATAAACTCTAACGTGATCTCAATAAACCCGATCAATCAGACGATGAAAGCAAAATCCCGGCGCGCCCGGAACGAAAAATATCGCGCTCTCGGAAGAACTGACAAACCTATGCGACGAACCCCCGTGCACCGGATAACACTAAGGATCAGCGGAAAGCCCAAGGATTGACCATAATTCGATTCCCGTTTCGCCGTTCGAAACTTACAAGAGTCGCGGTCGATGGCGCCGACCGATGATGCCAGTGATCCATTGGCGATCCAGCCGTGGATCCAGCACATAGGCCGGCAACTTAACACACTCCAATTGAACAAGTGGAACCCGGGGAGGGACCGCTGAACAGGATTACGAAGCCGTGGCCCCAACTGAACTGTGGGGTCCACCCCCGCGGAGCCGAACAGGATTACGGAGGACGTGAAATTGCAGGTCCCTGTCCGAGTACTGAAGTACCAATCGGACAGGACTGCAGACCCACAACTGAATTCCCGACGGATTCACAAGCATCACCGGCACGATGACAACTCCCGCGATCTGATGCAAATGTGGAGCAGTCGACGAGCAGTCACCAAGACAAAGGTGTCCTTGAAGCGACTTACGAATCCAGAGAGTTGCCCAGAGCACGTTGACCCACACGCACACGGAATACGCGCGAGCGAGTACGCCACGCTGCAGTTTGAAAGAACTGAGCGATCGTGAACCGATAAATCGCGGGAACAATTTTTCCAATGTGGTAAGCGAGGTGATCAAGCGAGACGAGATTTATATCTTTCGTTCCAAGGTGGATAAGTATCTTTGTACAGAATGAGCTCACAATGCACATAACATAGGTATCTATCT
>NW_025219985.1:1560451-1561627 GCF_014825855.1 Bombus pyrosoma | reverse complement strand
CCATCTCCAACTTATCCCATTCTTAATCCCCCTTTATTAAATCGGAAATCAAACGCATAATATGTATAATTTCTATTCATGAACGTTTTACAAACACGTAATAAGACAATATATTGTAGAAAGGTATACTATACATACAACACATATTATGACATAAACTTCAAAGAACTAAATCACAATGCAGAATGTTTTATGGAATAAACGACAAAATAAGAATCCGTACCTGTAACAACCTAGCGAATATTCTAACTAAGAGGAATCATCGAGGTCTTGCCGACTGCGAGTTTTAGGGAATAGATCCATTTAAGCTTACCACTACATCTTCAACAATCGTATAACTCTCTATGAAACTAAACAAAGCGATACTTCAAATATGAAGTAAAAGTAGAATATAGTTCATGAGGAATTATACTACCTACCAAATTATCCATTTCCTTTCTGTTAATCTACATTGCAATATTTTTTCTTTTACAATACCGCCTGCATCGCTGTACATGATACATTTATTAATTACGTGGCGAATAACATTGTTACAAAATAACATAATACTGCACAACGTATTACATTATAACGTATAATATTTTCTCTTTTTATAGTATTACGTTATGTGGTATTACGATATAATGTATAACGTTGTAGAGTATTGCGTTACAGCGAATAACGTTATACAGTATTACGCTATAACGTATACCGTTATATAGTATTACGTTATAACGTATAACGATATGTGGTATTACGATATAACGTATAACGTTATGTCGTGTTACGATATGACGAATAACGTTCTATAGTATTACGTTATAACGTATAACGATATGTGGTATTACGATATGACGTATAACGTAATGTAGTATCAGGATATAACGTGTAACGTTATATAGTATTACGTTATAACGTATAACGTTATGCGGTGTTACGTTGTAACGTATAACGTTATGAGGTGTTACGATATGACGTATAACGTTCTTTAGTATTATGTTATAACATATAACGTTATGTGGTGTTACGACATGACGTATAACGTTATATAGTATTACGTTATAAAGTATAACGTTATGTGGTACTACGATATAACGCATAACGTTATGTGGTGTTACGATATGACATATAACGTTATATAGTATTACGTTATAACGTGTAAGGATACGTGGTATTACGATATAACGTATGACGTTA
>NW_025219985.1:1558462-1559951 GCF_014825855.1 Bombus pyrosoma | reverse complement strand
CGCGAAATTCGATAAATCGAAAGGCAAACCAGAGACGAGAGCATGCTCTACTCGTGCCAGTTTCACCGTCGATTTCTCAAATTAGATTTCCAGAAACAAGTTGGTCACACGAAAACGCGCCTACCCGACCAGAGACCAGGTTGTGCCAACCTGACCGGCCCTACCGACTTATAATTAATGAACAGACAAACCAGAAAGTAGTGTACTACCTATCCTACCTAGCGCTATATTTAAAAAATAGAAAGACAGGCACACTGACATACTCGCTCCACGGTTCTCACACAAATGCTCGGGCGCAAAGGACCTACACTAGAGAGGACATCCCGGGACGCCTCCGACACCCGAGCTTAACACACAACATTCATGCTCTATGGTACGTACCTTTTTCCTGAAATCCACTGACGAACAGTACTGACCACTGCGTAAGACGTGATAAAACACATCTGAAGAAATGATATCGCTAAAATGAATGTAAGAAAATTTGGATTTATAATTGTAATTGACGGCAATGACGATTAAGAACGTGGTTACAATGAATCGTGTGCATGATACTATCAGAAATTGTGATTGTAATTAATAATAATTGAAACAAAATTCAAAGAATTGAAATACGATATATCAACTATTTACATGCTTCAACACCTTCTTTCTTATTTTTCTTCTACGTGGAGAAATCCTCATGGACACTCCGCTGCATTCTGGAGAATCAGCGGAGTAGTATCAGACTCCTACCGACTAAAGCTCCACGGTGGCCTACCTACGCATTTGGTAGCAGTGCCCCGAGACCTCTCGGAAATTACTGCCGGTGCACTCCCCGCGTCCTTTCGTTGAGCCAATCCTATGAACTAATTAACTAACTGTGGTCTTAGGTGACGATTGTCCCTCCCAAGAACAAATAGGCCAACCCAAATTCCAATTAAAAGTGAGTGAGTTAAGAAATCATAAATACCCTGTTTCAAGGAAAATTTTTTCTTTTTGGCGCAGCGGCTCGTTCAGCGGGCGTGTCGCGCCGCAGAAGCCGCTCTTAACGAAAAGGTTAACCCGCCACGTCACCCGGTCGGGCCTGCGACGTGTGGGTGTTTACGTCATGATAGCCTCCTGCTCTTTTCCTCGGGAAGGGCGAGTTTTTAAGCCACGTCGCCATCCTTATGTAGTCGTCACCTTCCCCCGGAACCGCCCATCACAGCTTAAGGAAAGGATTGTGATAAAGTGCAGGAGAAAGGTGTTTGGGATAGCCATTGCTCCGTTAGCCACAGGCAAATCAGTGTTTACCAGGCAACACCGACTTCAAGGAGGAGTTGGCACTTGACACTGGTGGGCGTGAACAGTGAAACGCCACCACCAGCACCTTTGCGATACAACCATTTTTATTTTTTTTTTTTTTTTTTTTTTCGTGGAGGAAACCTTCATAGGCGCCCCGCGCTCTCCGGGGAGAGGGCGCCGGGTAGTGCCGGATTCCTACCGGCTAAAACCTCCACGGTGGCCGTAC
>NW_025219985.1:1553206-1557962 GCF_014825855.1 Bombus pyrosoma | reverse complement strand
GCATTACGTTATAGCGTATAACAATATGTAGCATTACGATATAACGTATAACGTTGTGTAGTATTACGATATAACGTGTAACCGTATCTAGCAATACGATATAACGTATAGCGTTATGTAGCATTACGTTATAGCGTATAACAATATGTAGCATTACGATATAACGTATAACGTTATGTAGCATCACGATATAACGTATAACGTTATGTAGCATTACGATATAACGTATAATGTTATGTAGTATTGCGATATAACGTATGACGTTATGTAGTATTGCGATATAACGTGTAACCATATCTAGTATTACGTTATAACGTGTAACCATATCTAGTATTACTTTATATCGTATAACGTTATGTAGTATTACGATAAAACGTATAGCGTTTTGTAGCATTACGATATAACGTATAACGCTATGTAGTATTACCTTATAACGTATAACGTTATATAGTACTACGATATAACGTATAGCGTTATGTAGCATTACAATATAACGTATAACGTTGTGTAGTATTACGATACAACGTATAACGTTATGTAGCACTACGATATAACGTATAACGTTACGTAGCATTACGTTATAGCGTATTACGTTATATAGTACTACGATATAACGTATAGCGTTATGTAGTATTACCTTATAACGTATAACGATATAGTACTACGATATAACGTATAGCGTTATGTAGCACTACGATATAACCTATATCGATATAGTATTAGCTTATAACGTATAACGTTATGTACTATTACGTTATAAAGCATAACGCTATGTAGTATTACCTTATGACGTATAACGTTATATATTATTACGATATATCTTTTAACGTTATGTGGCATTACGATATAACGTATAACGCTATGCAGTGTTACCTTACAGCGTATAACGTTATGTAGCATTACGATATAGCGTATAACGTTATGTAGCATTACGATACAACGTATAACGTTATGTAGCATTACGATATAACGTATAACGTTATGTAGTATTACGATATAACGTATGACGTTATGTAGTATTCCGATATAACGTGTAACCATATCTAGTATTACGTTATAACGTGTAACCATACCTAGTATTACGTTATAACGTATAGCGTTATGTAGCATTACGATACAACGTATAACGTTATGTGGCATTACTATAAAACGTATAACGTTATGCAGCATTACGTTATAGCGTATTACGTTATATAGTACTACGATATAACGTATAGCGTTATGTAGCTTTACGATATAACGTATAACGTTGTGTAGTAATACGTTATAACGTATAACGATAAGTAGCATTGCGATATAACGTGTAACGTTATGTAGCATCACGATATAACGTATAACGTTGTGTAGTATTACGATATAACGTGTAACCGTATCTAGCATTACGATATAACGTATAGCGTTATGTAGCATTACGTTATAGCGTATAACGATATGTAGCATTACGATATAACGTATAACGTTATGTAGCATCACGATATAACGTATAACGTTATGTAGCATTACGATATAACGTATAATGTTATGTAGTATTGCGATATAACGTATGACGTTATGTAGTATTGCGATATAACGTGTAACCATATCTAGTATTACGTTATAACGTGTAACCGTATCTAGTATTACTTTAAATCGTATAACGTTATGTAGTATTACGATAAAGCGTATAGCGTTATGTAGCATTACGTTATAGCGTATTACGTTATATAGTATTACCTTATAACGTATAACGTTATATACTATTACGTTATAACGCATAACGCTATGTAGTATTACCTTATAACGTATAACGTCATATAGTATTACGATATAACCTATAGCGTTATATAGCATTACGATATAGCTTATAACGTTATGTAGTATTACGATACAACGTATAACGTTATGTAGCATTACGTTATAGCGTATTACGTTATATAGTACTACGATATAACGTGTAACGTTATGTAGTATTACGTTACAACGTATGACGCTATATAGTATTACGATATAACGTATAACGTTATGTACCACTACGACATATCGTATAACGTTTTGTAGCATTACGATATAACGTATAACGTTGTGTAGTATTACGATACAACGTATAACGATATGTAGCATTACGATATAGCGTATAACGTTATGTAGCATCACGATATAACGTATAACGTTGTGTAGTATTACGATACAACGTATAACGCTATGTAGTATTACCTTATAACGTATAACGATAGAGTACTACGATATAACGTATAGCGTTATGTAGCATTATGATATAACGTATAACGTTGTGTAGTATTACGTTATAACGTATAACGATATGTAGCATTACGATATAACGTATAACGTTATGTAGCATCACGATATAACGTATAACGTTGTGTAGTATTACGATATAACGTGTAACCGTATCTAGTATTACGTTATAACGTATAACGTTATGTAGTATTACGATATAACGTATAACGCTATGTAGTATTACCTTATAACGTATAACGATATAGTACTACAATATAACGTATAGCGTTATGTAGCATTACGATATAACGTATAACGTTATGTAGCATCACGATGTAACGTATAACGTTGTGTAGTATTACGATATAACGAGTAACCGTATTTAGTATTACGTTATAACGTATAACGTTATGTAGTATTACGATATAACGTATGACGTTATGTAGTATTCCGATATAACGTGTAACCATATCTATTATTACGTTATAACGTGTAACCATACCTAGTATTACGTTATATCGTATAGCGTTATGTAGCATTACGATACAACGTATAGCGTTATGTAGCATTACGATATAACGCATAACGTTGTGTAGTATTACGATACAACGTATAACGATATGTAGCATTACGATATAACGTATAACGTTATGTAGCATCACGATATAACGTATAACGTTGTGTAGTATTACGATATAACGTGTAACCGTATCTAGTATTACGTTATAACGTATAACGATATGTAGCATTACGATATAACGTATAACGTTATGTAGCATCACGATATAACGTATAACGTTGTGTAGTATTACGATATAACGTGTAACCGTATCTAGTATTACGTTATAACGTATAACGTTATGTATTATTACGATATAACGTATAACGCTATGTAGTATTACCTTATAACGTATAACGATATAGTACTACAATATAACGTATAGCGTTATGTAGCATTATGATATAACGTATAACGTTGTGTAGTAATACGTTATAACGTATAACGATATGTAGCATTACGATATAACGTATAACGATATGTAGCATCACGATATAACGTATAACGTTGTGTAGTATTACGATATAACGTGTAACCGTATCTAGCATTACGATATAACGTATAGCGTTATGTAGCATTACGTTATAGCGTATAACGATATGTAGCATTACGATATTACGTATAAGGCTATGTAGTATTACCTTATAACGTATAACGATATAGTACTACGATATAACGTATAGCGTTATGTAGCATTATGATATAACGTATAGCGTTATGTAGCATTACGATATAACGTATAACGTTATGTAGCATTACGATATAACGTATAACGTTATGTAGCATCTCGATATAACGTATAACGTTGTGTAGTATTACGATATAACGTGTTACCATATCTAGTATTACTTTATATCGTATAACGTTATGTAGTATTACGATAAAACGTATAGCGTTATGTAGCATTACGATATAACGTATAACGTTATGTAGCATCACGATATAACGTATAACGTTGTGTAGTATTACGATATAACGTGTAACGTTATGTAGCATTACGTTATAACGTATAACGTTGTGTAATATTACGATATAACGTGTTACCGCATCTAGAATTACGTTATAACGTATAACGTTATGTAGCATCACGATATAACGTATAACGTTAAGTAGTATTACGATATATCGTATAACGTTATATAGTATTACCTTAGGACGTATAACGCTATATATATTATTACGATATTTCTTTTAACGTTATGTAGCATTACGATATAACGTATAACGCTATGCAGTATTACCTTATAGTGTATAACGTTATGTAGCATTACGATATAGCGTATAACGTTATGTAGTATTACGATATAACGTATAACGTTATGTAGCATTACGATATAACGTATAACGTTATGTAGTATTACGATATAACGTATGACGTTATGTAGCATTACGATATAGCGTATAACGTTATGTAGTATTACGATATAACGTATAACGTTATGTAGCATGACGATATAACGTATAACGTTATGTAGCATTACGATATAACGTATAACGTTAAGTAGTATTACGATACAACGTATAACGTTATGTAGCATTGCGATATAACGTATAACGTTATGTAGCATTACATTATAGCGTATTACGTTATATAGTATTACCTTATAACGTATAACGTATTATACTATTACGTTATAACGCATAACGCTATGTAGTATTACCCTATAACGTATAACGTCATATAGTATTACGATATAAGCTATAGCGTTATATAGCATTACGATGTAACGTATAACGTTGTGTAGTATTACGATATAACGTGTAACGTTATGTAGCATTACGATATAACGTATAACGTTGTGTAGTATTACGATATAACGTGTAACCGCATCTAGTATTACGTTATAACGTATAACGTTATGTAGCATCACGATAT
The DNA here is from genome assembly GCF_014825855.1 of Bombus pyrosoma. NCBI lineage: Eukaryota > Metazoa > Arthropoda > Insecta > Hymenoptera > Apidae > Bombus > Bombus pyrosoma. Next base: position 1,553,310 of record NW_025219985.1, on the reverse strand, counting down.
AACGTATAACGTTAAGTAGTATTCCGATATATCGTATAACGTTATATAGTATTACCTTATAGCGTATAACGTTATGTAGCATTACGATATAGCGTATAACGTTA
>NW_025219985.1:1551695-1552706 GCF_014825855.1 Bombus pyrosoma | reverse complement strand
GCTACATAACGTTATACGTTATAACGAGTTACCATATACCGTTATACGTTATATCGTAATACTACATAAGATTATATGTTGTATCGTATTGCTACATAACGTTATACGTTATATCGTAATACTATATAGCATCATACGTTGTAACGGAATGCTACAATCCGTTATACGTTATATCGTAAGACTATATAGCGTCATACGTAGTAACGGAATGCTACATAACGTTATACGTTATGCCGTAATGCTACATAACATTATACGTTATATCGTAATACTATATAACGTTATACGTTATGTCGTAATACTACATATCGTTATACGTTATGTCGTAATACCATATAGCGTTGTACGTTATAACGTAGTACCAAATAGCGTTATACGTTATATCGTAATACTACATAAGGTTACATGTTGTATCGTAATGCTACATATCGTTATACGTTATATCGTAGTACTACATAACGTTATACGTTATATCGTAACACTACATATCGTTATACGTTATATCGTAATACTACATAGCGTCATACGATATATCGTATTACTACATTACGTTATACGCTGTAACGTAATGCTACATAACGTTATACGTTATATCGTAAGACTATATGGCGTCATACGTTGTAACGTAATGCTACATAAGGTTATACGTTATATCGTAATACTATATTCCGTCATACGTTTTAACGTAATACTACATAACGTTACACGATATATCATAATACTACATAACGTTATACGTTATAACGTAATGCTACATAACGTTATACGTTATGTCGTAATACTACATATCGTTATGCGTTATGTCGTAATACCATATAGCGTTGTACGTTATAACGTAGTACCATATAGCGTTATACGTTATATCGTAGTGCTACATAACGTTATACGTTATATCGTAATACCACATATCGTTATACGTTATAACGTAATGCTACAAATGTTATACGATATGTCGTAGTGGTACATAACGTTATACGTTATATCGTAATACTATATAGCGTCATACGTTGT
>NW_025219985.1:1550131-1551195 GCF_014825855.1 Bombus pyrosoma | reverse complement strand
TCGTTAAGGCTTGCATGCTATTACGTTATAGCGCATAACCTTATATAGTATTACGTTATAACGTTATGTAGTACTGCGATATGACTTATAACGATATGTGGTACTACGATATAACGTATAACGTTATATAGTATTACGTTATAACGTATAACGCCATATGGCAATGCGATATAACGTGTAACGTTATGTGGTGTTTCGAGATGACGTATAACGTTATATAGTATTACGTTATAACGTATAACGTTATTTGGTCTTACGATATAACGTATAACGTTATATAGTATTACGTTATAACGTATAACGTTATGTGGTATTACGGTATAAAGTACAAAGTTATGTAGTTCTGCGATATGACGCATATCGTTATGTGGTATTACGATATAACGTATAACGTAATGTAGTATTAGGATATAACGTATATCGTCATATAGCAATACGATATAACGTAAAACGTTATTTGGCGTTACGATATGACGTATAACGATATGTGGTATTACGATATGACGTATAACGTTTTATGCTTTAACGCTGTTTAATACAACGTTATGTAGTATTATGTTATATCGTATAACGCATGGTGGTATTATGAAACAAGGTATAACGATATGTGGTTTTACGATATAACGTATAAAGTTATACAGTATTACGATATAACGCATAACGTTCTACAGTATTACGATATAACGTATAACGTTATGTGGTATTATGATTTAACGTATAACGTAATGCAGTTATATGTTGTAACGTATAACGTCACATAGCAATACGATATAACGTATGACGTTATGTGGTATTACGATAAAACGTATAACGTCATATAGCAATACGATATAACGTATAACGTTATTTGGTGTTACGATATGACGTATAACGTAATGTAGTATTAGGATATAATGTACAACGTCATATAGCAATACGATATAACGTATAACGTTATGTGGTGTTACGATATATCGTTTAGGCTTGTATCGTATTACGTTATAGCGTATAACGTTATATAGTATTACGTTATAACGTATAACGTTATGTAGTACTGCGATATGACGTATAACGTAACGTAGTAT
>NW_025219985.1:1545942-1549631 GCF_014825855.1 Bombus pyrosoma | reverse complement strand
TCCACATTTGATTCTTTATACAGGGCATATCGTTCGGTTTGCCCTATGTCAACTCTCTTCCCTATCAAATCCAGTACAATTATTGTTTTTAAATTTTCAAGGCCAAATATACCTTAATGATCGTATCTCCGCTGAACTATCGCACGTTCGCGGGGAGACGCGATCTCGAAGAAGCGCGCCAACGAGAGTCGTAAATTCCTGTTACGATTGACTAATCGACGCCACGAATCGTACGATCCCTTATTTCTTGTGGGATAATAAGGGTGATTAGTTAACAGGTTACTATATATTTGATCGATCCAACAACTGCAGTGATACAATAGTGAATGCTTGTACGAACAGCGATGAGTGAGTACGACCTGAGACTCTTTTAGTATCGTTGCTTATACTGACTAGACTGACTGTATTGGACCGAACACTTGTCGATGACTTGCTCGAGCGTTGAACGAGAGTAGAACGAGAACTGAACTGTAATGCTGAACTGGAATGGGTGACGACTTGATCGAGTGTGACGTGGTGTTGACTGCTTGACCACTTGATCGATAAGTGCTGAACTGGTACGCCCGAGAATTGTACTGGAATTGGAATTGGAATGCTGAACTGCCCTTAAGGTGTCTCGGAGGAAAGCTTGGTGTGGGTGTGTCCTTTGACCGAAGAACGCGGATTCGTTATTCACACTTTCCGTCCAGGAAGTGAGTGTAACGAACCGCGATGCCGATTGGTGATGACCCACTCGAATGAACAGGATATGTAGAAGTCTCCCACCAACGTACAGCGGCGGTGGACTTTGCTCCTGACCAAAAACAGCCTTTTACGATGGACATGTGTTAGCTGTTCCCATCTGGTGACTGTCCGCTTTCTCCGTGATTCTTAAGAGCGCCTAATAAACTCAAGGACCTTTCCAAGACCCAGCCATAAAACTGCAAATACTTCTAGAATTAGAGAATTCTCCAGACATGCAATTTGACTGGCAAACATGTGTGGAGACAATGCAGCTAAAGGCTACTGTCTTTATGGTGGGTCCCTTGGTCTATTGAGAATCGGGAAGACTGTAGGTTGGCCGTTGGCTGCCAGGTAGCGAGGGATGGCGCGCAGATGTCCCACGCGACGTAACACATTGTTAGTAAGAAGTCATTGTTGTTTATAGTTTCTACAATTCTATTCTTCAACGCTGCGTTGCTCGCTTGGAATAGTTGCTTGAAAATTTAAAAACTATAAATGGATTGAATTTGACAGGGAAGAGAGTTAACGTAGTGCAAACCGAACGATGTGCCCTGTGTAAAGAATCAAATGTGGAGTATAACGCGCTTCGAATTGTCTTCGTAATCCCAATAACAGCGGAGACACGTTCAATTAGATTTATTTGGCCTTGAAAATTTAAAAACTATAGTTGCACTGGATTTTACAGGAAAGAGAGTTAACATAGGGCAAACCGAACGATGTGCACTGTATAAAGAATGAAATGTGGAGTATAACACTCACCGAATTATCTTCGTAACCCCAATAGATGCGGAGATACGTGCAATTAGATTTATTTGGCCTTGAAAATTTTAAAACTATAATTGCACTGGAATTAACAGGGTAGTGTGTTGACATGGGGCAAACCGAACGATGTGCCTTGTATAAATAATCAAATGTGGAGTAAAACGCGCTCCGAATTGTCTTCGTAACCCCAATTGCAGCGGAGATACGTTCTGTTAGATTTATTTGGCCTGGAAAATTGAAAAACTATAATTGCACTGGATTTGAAAAGGTAGGGAGTTGACATAGGACATACCGAACGAGGTGCCCTGTACAAAGAACGAAATGTGGTACTACGATATGTCGTTAAGGCTTGTATGCTATTACGTTATAGCGCATAACCTTATATAGTATTACGTTATAACGTTATGTAGTACTGCGATATGACTTATAACGATATGTGGTACTACGATATAACGAATAACGTTATGTGGTGTTACGATATGACGTATAACGTCATATAGCAATACGATATAACGTATAACGTTTTTTGGTGTTACGATATGACGTATTACGTAATGTAGTATTAGGATATAACGTATAACGGCATATAGCAATACGATATAACGTATATCGTTATGTGGCGTTACGATATGACGTATAACGTTATGTAGTTCTGCGATATGACGTATAAAGTTATGTAGTACTGCAATATGACGTATAACGTAATGTAGTATTTGGATATAACGCATATCGTCATATAGCAATACGATATAACATATAACGTTACGAGGTGTTACGAAATGACGTATAACGTTATGTGGTATTACGATATAACATATAACGTTGTTTGGTATTACGATATAACGTATTTGGTTATGTGGTGCCACGAGATAACGTATAACGATATGTGCTATTACGATATATCGTTTAGGCTTGTGTGGTATTACGTTATAGCGTATAACGTTATATAGTATTACGTTATAGCGTATAACGTTATGTAGTACTGCGATATGATGTATAACGTAATGTAGTATTAGGATATAACGTATATCGTCATATAGCAATACGACATAACGTATAACGTTATGAGGTGTTACGATATGACGTATAACGTTATGTGGTATTACGATATCATGTATAACATTACGTAGTATTACGTTATAAGGTATAACGTTATGGGGGATTACGATATGACGTATACCGTAATGTGATATTAGGATATAACGTATAACGTCATATAGCAATATGATATAACGTATAACGATATGTGGCATTACGTTATAACGTATAGCTTTTTATAGTATTACGTGATAAGGTATAACGTAATGTACTATTAGGATATAACGTATATCGTCATATAGCAATACGACATATCGTATAACGTTATGAGGTGTTACGATATGACGTATTACGTTATGTGGTATAACGATATAACGTATAACGTTATGTGGTATTACGATATGACGTATAACATTATATAGTACTACGTGATAAGGAATAACGTTATGTGGTATTGCGATATAATGTATAACGATATGTTTTATTACGATCTAACGTATAACGTTAGGTGGTATTACGTTATAAGGTATAACGTAATGTAGTATTAGGATATAACGTATATCGTCATATAGCAAAACGATATAACGTATAACGTTATGTGGTACTGCGATATGACGTATAACGTTATGTGGTACTACGTTATGGCGTATAAAGTTATGTAGTACTGCGATATGACGTATAAAGTTATGTAGTACTGCGATATGACGTATAACGTAATGAAGTATTAAGATATAACGCATAACGCCATATAGCAATACGATATAACGTATAACGTCATATAGCAATACGATATAACGTATAACGTTATTTGGTATTACGATATAAGGGATAAGGTTATATGGTATTACGAAATAACGTATAACATAATGCAGTATTAGGATATAACGTATAACGCCATATAACAATACGATATAATGTATAACGTTATGTGATATTACGATATAACGTATATCGTTATGTGGTGCTACGAGATAACGTATAACGTTATGTAGTACTGTGATATGATGTATAACGTTATGTGGTACTACGTTATAACGTATAATGTTACGTAGTACTGCGATATGACGTATAACGTAATGTAGTATTAGGATATAACGTATATCGTCATATAGCAATACGATATATCGTATAACGTTATGAGGTGTTACGATATGACGTATAACGTT
>NW_025219985.1:1544186-1545442 GCF_014825855.1 Bombus pyrosoma | reverse complement strand
TAGTAGTAGTAGTAGTAGTAGTAGTAGTAGTAGTAGTAGTAGTAGTAATTTTTGTTTTATTGGCCGATGTATATATCGGTCCATCGTCCCACTGGGCAAATCGCGATTTTTCTTATTAGTGTCGCGAGAGATTATTTACGCGTTGAATTAGAGTAGCGAAATAACATAGCGGCTTTTTAGTAGTGTCGCGAGAGAAGGATTACGGTTTGAATTAGAGTTGCGATAAAATGATAATCGCGTTTGCTTTAGAGTTGCGAATTACGATATCGCGATTGTCTTTTGCAATTTTTATTATCAATTTTTAGAATTTCCTATAGAACTATACGTATCAGAATTTATCTTGCTTCCTATTGTTTAAAATTTGATTATAAAAATGTTAGTTTTTAATTAATTTTATAGTATTGCAAGTAGCAATACCAGAATATTTGAAGTAGCTTTTTCATATAGTAAATAGTAATTTTACTAAAATTAAATTCACTTTAAGAGTTAGCGTTGCGATAATGAATGATCGCGTTTTTTTAAGTAGAGTTGCGTTAATAAAATGCCCAAACCCTCCGACTGCATTTGTCGGACACTGTTCCTGGATCACACGATACAGCCGCAAGAGCTGTGCAAGCGTGATCGTTCATCGGCAACCTCCTAAATGGTTGCACTGCGATCTCTCGCTATTAGTGTCGCGTATTGCTTAAATACGAGTGCGTAGATTTATAGTTATTAGCGTTGCGTATCAAATATCGGGAATTTTCAGACTTTTCTTTTTTCTTTTTTTTTTAATGGTAGATTAATTGATATTGCAGATATAACGAAGCACTCGTCGCGTTTGATTTTTAGAATTTTCTGCTTCATAAATATTAGTAGTAAATTAGTGTTGCGAAATAAGAATATTCAGTTCCACTCTCGGCGTGTTGATCGGGTTTATATCGAATGGAGGACGATTGAATTTTAGTAGCCCTTCTGGCTACTGCTTTGTTTCTTTTTCAGCGCCCCTTATTACTACGTTTATTACTGAAAATACTGCTATAAGACATATTCCTTTGTCAGCGTTAACGTTACCATGACTGCTAAAATACAGAACTTTATTACGAATGTATAATACATATATATATTTACATGTATGAAATTGCGAGCGATTTAATGCATAACAAAGTATTACAATGAAATATCTTAATGTTGCTATGAAGGCTTGAAGTATTTTTTAAAATGTAATTCATTGCTATTGGAATTAACGCTGGTGATTGTTCGTTCTTAGAACCATA
>NW_025219985.1:1541821-1543686 GCF_014825855.1 Bombus pyrosoma | reverse complement strand
AGTACGATATAACGTATAACGTTATGTGTTATTACGATATAAGGTATAACGTTATATAGTATTACGATATAATGTTTGACGTTATAGAGTATTACGATATAACGTATAACGTTATGTGGTATTACGATATCATGTATAACATTACGTAGTATTACATTATAAGGTATAACGTTATGTGGGATTACGATATGACGTATACTGTAATGTGGTATTAGGATATAACGTATAACGTCATATAGCAATATGATATAACGTATAACGATATGTGGTATTACGATATAACGTATTACGTTATGTGGTTTTACTATATTAGGTATAACGTTATATAGTATTACGATACAACGTATAACATTATGTGGTATTACGATATGACGTATAACATTATATAGTATTACGTTATAAGGTATAACGTTATGTGGGATTACGATATGACGTATAACGTAATGCAGTATTAGGATATAACGTTTAACGTGATATAGCAATACGATATAATGTATAACGTTATTTGGTATTACGATATAAGGTATAACGTTATATGGTGATGCGATATAACGTATAACGTAATGCAGTATTAGGATATAATGTATAACGCCATATAGCAATACGATATTACGTATAACGTTATGTGGTATTACGATATAACGTATATCGTTATGTGGTATTACGAACTAACGTATAACGTAATACCACGATATGACGTATAACGTTATATGGTATTACGATATAACGTATAACGTTGTTTAGTATTACGATATGACGTATAACATTATATAATATTACGTTATAAGGTATAACGTAATGTAGTATTAGGATATAACGTATATCGTCATATAGCAATACGATATAACGTATTACGTTATGTGATATTACGATACGACGTATAAAGTTATGTAGTACTGCGATATGACGTATAAAGTTATGTAGTACTGCGATATGACGTATAACGTAATGTAGTATTAGGATATAACGTATATCGTCATATAGCAATACGATATTACGTATAACGTTATGAGGTGTTACGATATGACGCATAACGTAATGTGGTATTACGATATAACATATAACGTAATGCAGTATTAGGATACAACGTATAACGCCATATAGCAATACGATATAACGTATAACGTTATGTGGTATTACTATATAAGGCGTAACGTTATATAGTATTACGATATAACGTATAACGTTATGTGGTATGACGATATGACGTATGACATTGTATAGTATTACGTTATAACGTATAACGTTATGTAGTACTGCGATATGACGTATAACGTTATATAGTATTACGATATAACGTACAACGTTGCTTGGTATTACGATATGACGTATAACATTATATAGTATTGCGTTATAAGGTATAACGTAATGTAGTATTAGGATATAACGTATATCGTCATATAGCAATAACGATATAACGTATAACGTTATGTGGTATTACGATAGAACGTATAACGTTATGCGGTATTACATTATAACTTGTAACGTTATGTAGTATTACGTTATAACGTATAACGTTATGTGGTACTACGATATAAGGTATAACGTTATATAGTATTACGATATAACGTATAACGTTGTTTGGTATTACGATATGACGTATAACATTATATAGTATTACGTTATAAGGTATAACGTAATGTAGTATTAGGATATAACGTATATGGTCATATAGCATTACGATATAACGTATAACGTTATGTGGTATTACGATGTGACGTATAACATTATATAGTATTACGTTAAAAGGTATAACGTTATGTGGGATTACGATATGACGTATAACGTAATGTAGTATTAGGATATAACGTACAACGTCATATAGCAATACGTTATAACGTATAACGTTTTGTAGTATTACGTGA
>NW_025219985.1:1532719-1541321 GCF_014825855.1 Bombus pyrosoma | reverse complement strand
TAATGCTACATAACGTTATTTGTTATATCGTAATACTACATTACGTTATACGTTAAAACGTATAAACATATAACGTTATACGTTATAACGTAATACTATATAACGTTATACGTTATATCGTAATACTACATTACGTTATACGTTAAAACGTAATACTATCTAACGTTATATGTTATAACGTAATACTACATAACGTTATGTGTTATATCGTAATACTAGATAACGTTATTCGTCATATCGTAATACTACATAACGTTATGCGCTATATCGTAATACCACATAACGTTATACGTTAAAAAGTAATACTACATAACGTTAAACGTTATAACGTAATTTTATATAACGTTATACGCTATATCGTAATACCACATAACGTTACACGTTATAACGTAATTTCATATAACGTTATACGTTATAACGTAATTTCATATAACGTTACACGTTATAATGTAATACTATATAACGTGAAACGTTATATCGTAATACTACATAACGTTATACGTTATAACGTAATGCTACATTACGTTATATGTTATATCGTAATACTAAATAACGCTATACGTCATATCGTAGAACTACATAACGTTATACGTTATAACGTAATACTACATAACGTTATACGTTATAACGTAATACTATATAACGTTAAACGTTATTTCGTAATACTACATAACGTTATACGTTAAAACGTAATAATATATAACGTTATACGTTATAACGTAGTTCCATGTAACGATGTACGTTATAACCTGATGCTACATAACGTTATATGTTATATCGTAAAACTACATAACGTTATACGTTAAAACGTAAAACTACATAACGTTATACGTTATAACCTAATGCTACATAACATTATAAGTTATAACGCAAAACTACATAACGTTATACGTTATAACGTAATCCTATATAACGTTATGCGTTATTTCATAATACTACATAACGTCATACGTTTTAACGTAATGCTACATAATGTTATACGTTATAACGTAATACTGTGTAGCGTTATACGTTATAACGTAATACTATTCAACGTATACGTTACAACGTATTACTATATAACGTCATACCATATATCGTAATACTACACAACGATATACGTTATAACGTAATGCTACATAACGTTATTTGTTATATCGTAATACTACATAACGTTATACGTTATAACGTAATACTATATAACGTTATACGTTATAACGTAATACTATATAATGTTATACGATATAACTTATAACCATATAACGTTATTCGTTATAACGTAATGCTACATAACGTTAAACGGTATTTCGTAATACTACATAACGTTATACGTTAAAACGTAATAATATATAACGTTATACGTTATAACGTAGTTCCATATAACGTTATACGTTATAACCTAATGCTACATAACGTTATAAGCTATATCGTAAAACTACATAACGTTATACGTTATAACCTAATGCTACATAACGTTATACGTTATAACGTAGTTCCATATAACGTTATACGTTACAACCTAATGCTACATAACGTTATAAGCTATATCGTAAAACTACATAACGTTATACGTTATAACCTAATGCTACATAACGTTATACGTTTTAACGTAATGCTACATAAAGTTATATGTTATATCGTAATACTACATAACGTTATACGTTATAACGTATAACCATATAACGTTATACGTTATAACGTAATACTGTATAACGTTATATGTGATATCGTAATACTACATAACGTTATACGTTAAAACGTATTACCATATAACGTTATACGTTATAACCTAATACAACATAACGTTATACGTTATATCGTGATACTACATAACGTTAAACGTTATAACGTAATAGTATATAACGTTATACGTTATAACGCAATACTATATAACGTTATATGTGATATTGTAATACTACATAGCGTTATACGTTATAACGTATAACCATATAACGTTATACGTTATATCGTAATACTACATTACGTTATACGTTAAAACGTAATACTATGTAACGTTATATGTTATAACGTAATACTACATAACGTTATATGTTATATCGTAATACTACATAACGTTATACGTTATAACGTAATTTCATATAACGTTATACGTTATAATGTAATGCTACATAACGTTATACGATATATCGTAATACTACATAACGTTATACGTTATAACGTATAACCATATAACGTTATACGTTATAACGTATAACCATATAACGTTATACGTTATAACGTAACACTATATAACGTTATATGTGATATCGTAATACTACATTACGTTATACGTTAAAACGTATAACCATATAACGTTATACGTTATAACGTAATACTATATAACGTTAAACGTTATAACGTAATAGTATATAACCTTATACGTTATAACGTAATACCATGTAACGTTATACGTTATAAGGTAATAGTATATAACGTTGTACGTTATATAGTAATGCTACATAACGTTATACGTTATAACGCAATACTATATAACGTTATACGTTATAACGTAATTTCATATAACGTTATACGTTATAACGTAATACTATATAACGTTAAACGTTATAACGTAGTAGTATATAACGTTTTACGTTATAACGTAATACCATGTAACGTTATACGTTATAAGGTAATACTATATAACGTTGTACGTTATATAATAATGCTACATAACGTTATTCGTTATAACGCAATACTATATAACGTTATACGTTATAACGTAACGCTACATAACGTTATATGTTATATGGTAATACTACATAACGTTATACGTTATAACGTAATTTCATATAACGTTATAAGTTATAATGTAATACTATATAACGTTAAACGTTATATCGTAATACTACATAACTTTATACGTTATATCGTAATACTACATATCGTTACACGTTAAAACGTAATACTATATAACGTTATACGTTATAACGTAGTTTCATGTAACGTTATACGTTATAACATAATTCTACATAACGTTATAAGTTATATCGTAAAACTACATAACGTTATACGTTATAACCTAATCCTACATAACGTTATACGTTAAAACGTAAAACTACATAACGTTATACGTTATAACCTAATGCTACATAACGTTATAAGTTATATCGTAAAACTACATAACGTTATACGTTACATCGTAATACTATATAACGTTATATGTTATATTGTAATACTACATAACGCTATACGTCATATCGTAAAACTACATAACGTTATACGTTATAACGTAATACTTCATAACGTTATACGTTATAACGTAATACTACATAACGTTATACGTTTTAACGTAATGCTACATAAAGTTATATGTTATATCGTAATACTACATAACGTTATACGTTATAACGTATAACCATATAACGTTATACGTTATAACGTAATACTGTATAACGTTATATGTGATATCGTAATACTACATAACGTTATACGTTAAAACGTATTACCATATAACGTTATACGTTATAAGGTAATGCTACATAACGTAAAACGTTATAACGTAATAGTATATAACGTTATACGTTATAACGTAATACCATGCAACGTTATACGTTATAATGTAATACTATATAACGTTAAACGTTATATCGTAATACTACTTAACGTTATACGTTATAACGTAATGCTACATTACGTCATATTATATATATCGTAATACTACATAACGCTATACGTCATATCGTAAAACTACATAACGTTATACGTTATAACGTAAAACTACATAACGTAATACGTTATAACGTAATACTACATAACGTTATACGTTTTAACGTAATGCTACATAAAGTTATATGTTATATCGTAATACAACATAACGTTATACGTTATATCGTGATACTACATAACGTTAAACGTTATAACGTAATAGTATATAACGTTATACGTTATAACGCAATACTATATAACGTTATATGTGATATCGTAATACTACATAGCGTTATACGTTATAACGTATAACCATATAACGTTATACGTTATATCGTAATACTACATTACGTTATACGTTAAAACGTAATACTATGTAACGTTATATGTTATAACGTAATACTACATAACGTTATATGTTATATCGTAATACTACATAACGTTATACGTTATAACGTAATTTCATATAACGTTATACCTTATAACGTAATACTATATAACGTTAAACGTTATAGCGTAATAGTATATAACGTTATACGTTATAACATAATACGATGTAACGTTATACGTTAAAACGTATTGCCATATAACGTTATACGTTATAACGTAATGCAGCATAACGTTATACGTTTTAACATAATGCTACATAACGTTATACGTAATAACGTAATACTACATAACGTTATACGCTATATCGTAATACCACATAACTCTATACGTTAAAAAGCAATACTTCATAACGTTATACGTTATAACGTAATAGTATATAACGTTATACGTTATAACGTAATACCATGTAACGTTATACGTTATATGGTAATAGTATATAACGTTGTACGTTATATAGTAATGCTACATAACGTTAAACGTTATAACGTAATAGTATATAACGTTATACGTTATAACGCAATACTATATAACGTTATATGTGATATCGTAATACTACATAACGTTATACGTTATAACGTATAACCATATAACGTTATACGTTATATCGTAATACTACATTACGTTATACGTTAAAACGTAATACTATATAACGTTATATGTTATAACGTAATACTACATAACGTTATATGTTATATCGTAATACTACATAACGTTATACGCTATATCGTAATACCACATAACGTTATACGTTAAAAAGTAATACTTCATAACGTTATACGTTATAACGTAATAGTATATAACGTTATACGTTATAACGTAATACCATGTAACGTTATACGTTATATGGTAATAGTATATAACGTTGTACGTTATATAGTTATGCTACATAACGTTATACGTTAAAACGTATTACCATATAACGTTATACGTTATAACGTAATGCTACATAACGTTATACGTTTTAACGTAATGCTACATAAAGTTATATGTTATATCGTAATACTACATAACGTTATACGTTATATCGTAATACTACATAACGTTACGTTATAACGTATAACCATATAACGTTATACGTTATAACGTAATAGTATATAACGTCATAAGTTATAACGTAATACCATGTAACGTTATACGTTATAATGTAATACTATATAGCGTTAAACGTTATATCGTAACACTACATAACGTTATACGTTATAACGTAATGATACATTACGTTATATGTTATATTGTAATACAACATAACGCTATACGTCATATCGTAAAACTACATAACGTTATACGTTATAACGTAATACTTCATAACGTTATACGTTATAACGTAATACTACACAACGTTATACGTTTTAACGTAATGCTACATAAAGTTATATGTTATATCGTAATACTACATAACGTTATACGCTATATCGTAATACCACAGTACGTTATACGTTATAACCTATTACCATATAACGTTATACCTTATAACGTAATACTACATAACGTTATAAGTTATAACGTAATTTCATATAACGTTATTCGTTATAACGTAATACTATATAACGTTAAACGTTATAACGTAATAGTATATGACCTTATACGTTATAACGTAATACCATGTAACGTTATACGTTATAAGGTAATAGTATATAACGTTGTACGTTATATAGTAATGCTACATAACGTTCTACGTTAAAACGTATTACCATATAACTTTATACGTTATAACGTAATGCTACATAACGTTATACGTTATATCGTAATACTACATAACGTTACGTTATAACGTATAACAATATAACGTTATACGTTATAACGTAATAGTATATAACGTTATAAGTTATAACGTAATACCATGTAACGTTATACGTTATAATGTAATACTATATAGCGTTAAACGTTATATCGTAATACTACATAACGTCACACGATATAACGTAATGCTACATTACGTTATATGTTATATTGTAATACAACATAACGCTATACGTCATATCGTAAAACTACATAACGTTATACGTTATAACATAATACTTCATAACGTTATACGTTATAACGTAATACTACATTACGTTATACGTTAAAACGTATTACCATATAACGTTATACGTTATAACCTAATACAACATAACGTTATACGTTATATCGTGATACTACATAACGTTAAACGTTATAACGTAATGGTATATAACGTTATACGTTATAACGTAATAGTATATAACGTTGTACGTTATATAGAAATGCTACATAACGTTATACGTTATAACGCAATACTATATAACGTTATACGTTATAACGTAATGCTACATAACGTTATACGTTATAACGTAATGCAGCATAACGTTATACGTTTTAACATAATGCTACATAACGTTATACGTAATAACGTAATACTACATATCGTTATACGCTATATCGTAATACCACATAACGTTATACGTTAAAAAGTAATACTTCATAACGTTATACGTTATAACGTAATAGTATATAACGTTATACGTTATAACGTAATAGTATATAACGTTATACGTTATAACGTAATACCATGTAACGTTATACGTTATATGGTAATAGTATATAACGTTGTACGTTATATGGTAATAGTATATAACGTTGTACGTTATATAGTAATGCTACATAGCGTTATACGTTATAACGCAATACTATATATCGTTATACGTTATAACGTAATTTCGTATAACGTTATACGTTATAACGTAATACAATATAACGTTAAACGTTATAACGTAATAGTATATAACGTTATACGTTATAACGTAATACCCTGTAACGTTATACGTTATAAGGTAATAGTATATAACGTTGTACGTTATATAGTAATGCTACATAACGTTATACGTTAAAACGTATTACCATATAACGTTATACGTTATAACGTAATGCTACATAACGTTATACGTTATATCGTAATACTACATAACGTTACGTTATAACGTATAACCATATAACGTTATACGTTATAACGTAATAGTATATAACGTTATACGTTATAACGCAATACTATATAACGTTATATGTGTATCGTAATACTACATAACGTTATACGTTATAACGTAATTTCATATAACGTTATACGTTATAACGTAATACTATATAACGTTAAACGTTATAACGTAATAGTATATAACGTTATACGTTATAACGTAATACCATGTGACGTTATACGTTATAATGTAATACTATATAACGTTAAACGTTATATCGTAATACTACATAACGTTGTACGTTATAACGTAATGCTACGTTACGTTATATGTTATATCGTAATACTACATAACGTTATACGTTATAACGTAATACTACATAACGTTATACGCTATATCGAAATACCACATAACTTTATACGTTAAAAAGTAATACCACATAACGTTATACGTTATAATGTAATACTACATAACGTTATACGTTTTAACGTAATGCTACATAAAGTTATATGTTATATCGTAATACTACATAACGTTATACGCTATATCGTAATACCACAGAACGTTATACGTTATAACGTATTACCATATAACGTTATACCTGATAACGTAATACTACATAACGTTATACGTTATAACGTAATTTCATATAACGTTATTCGTTATAACGTAATACTATATAACGTTAAACGTTATAACGTAATAGTATATAACGTTATACGTTATAACGCAATACTATACACCGTTATATGTGATATCGTAATACTGCATAACGTTATACGTTATAACGTATAACCATATAACGTTACACGTTATAACGTAATACTATATAACGTTATATGTGATATCGTAATGCTACATCACGTTATACGTTAAAACGTATGACAATATAACGTTATACGTTATAACGAAATACTATATAACGTTATACGTTATATCGTAATACTACATTACGTTATACGTTATATCGTAATACTACATTACGTTATACGTTAAAACGTAATACTATGTAATGTTATATGTTATAACGTAATACTACATAACGTTATATGTTATATCGTAATACTACCTAACGTTATACTTTATAACGTAATTTCATATATCGTTATGCGTTATAACGTAATACTATATAACGTTAAACGTTATAACGTAATAGTATATAACGTTATACGTTATAACGAAATTCCATGTGACGTTATACGTTATAATGTAATACTATATAACGTTAAACGTTATATCGTAATACTACATAACGTTGTACGTTGTAACGTAATGCTACGTTACGTTATATGTTATATCGTAATACTACATAACGCTATACGTCATATCGTAAAACTACATAACGTTATACGTTATAACGTAATACTACATAACGATATACGTAATAACGAAATACTACATAACGTTATACGTTTTAACGTAATGCTACATAAAGTTATATGTTATATCGTAATACTACATAACGTTATACGTTAAAACGTAATACAACATAACGTTATACGTTTTAACATAATGCTACATAACGTTATACCTTATAACGTAATACTACATAACGTTATACGTTATAACGTAATACTATATAACGTTAAACGTTATAACGCAATAGTATATAACGTTATACGTTATATCGTAATACCACATAACGTTATACGTTAAAA
>NW_025219985.1:1531053-1532219 GCF_014825855.1 Bombus pyrosoma | reverse complement strand
TTATACGCTATAACGTAATACTACATAACGTTATACGTCATAAGCTAATAGTATATAACGTTATACGTTATAATGTAATACTACATAACGTAACACGTTATATCGTAATACCACATACCGTTATACGTTATAATGTAATGCTATATAACGTTATACGTTATAACGTAATACTACATAACGTTATACGTTATAAGCTAATGCTATATAACGTTATACGTTATAACGTAATACTACATAACGTTATACGTTATAGGCTAATAGTATATAACGTTATACGTTATAACGTAATACTACATAACGTTATACGTTATAAGCTAATAGTATATAACGTTATACGTTATAATGTAATACTACATAACGTAATACGTTATATCGTAATACCACATAACGTTATACTTTATAACGTAATGCTATTTAACGTTATACGTTATAACGTAATACTACATAACGTTATACGTTATATGCTAATAGTATGTAACGTTATACGTTATAATGTAATACGACATAACCTAATACGTTATAATGTAATACTACATAACGTAATACGTTATGTCGTAATACCACATAACGTAATACGTTATATCGTTATACCACATAACGTTATACCTTATAATGTAATGCCATATAACGTTATACGTTATAACGTAATGCTATATAACGTTATACGTTATAACGTAATGCTACATAACGTTATACGTTATATGCTAATAGTATATAACGTTATACGATATAATGTAATACTACATAACGTAATACGTCATATCGTAATACCACATAACGTTATACGTAATAACGGTATGCTATATAACGTTATACGCTATAACTTAATACTACATAACGTTATACGTTATAAGCTAATAGTATATAACGTTATACGTTATAATGTAATACTACATAACGTAATACGTTATAACGTAATACTACATAACGTTATACGTTATAAGCTAATAGTATATAACGTTATACTTTATAATGTAATACTACATAAAGTAATACGTTATATCGTAATACCACATAACGTTATACGTTATAACGTAATTCTATATAACGTTATACGTTATAAGCTAATAGTATATAGCGTCAAACGTTATAATGTAATACTATATAACGTAATACGTTATATCGTCATACCACATACCGTTATACCTTATAATGTAATGCCATAT
>NW_025219985.1:1526100-1530553 GCF_014825855.1 Bombus pyrosoma | reverse complement strand
AAGTAGTATTATGATATAACGTATAACGTTATATGGTATTACGATATAAAGTATAACGATATGTGGTATTACATTATAAAGTATAACGTTAAGTAGTATTATGATATAACGTATAACGTTATATGGTATGACGATATAACGTATAACGTTATATGGTATTACGATATAACGTATAACGTGATATGGTATTACGATATAACGTATAACGATATGTGGTATTACGTTATAACGTATAACGTTGTATAGTATTATGATATAACGCATAACGTTATATAGTATTATGATATAACGTATAACGTTATATAGTATTACGATATAACGTATAACATTATATGGTATTACGGTGTAACGTATAACGTTATATAGTATTATGATATATAGTATAACGTTATATAGTATTATGGTATAACGTATAACGTTGTATGGTATTATGATATAACGTATAACGATATGTGGTATTACATTATAAATTATAACGTTAAGTAGTATTATGATATAACGTATAACGTTATATGGTATTACGATATAACGTATAACGATATGTGGTATTACCTTGTAATCAATAATGTTATATGGTATTACGTTACAACGTATAACGTTATATAGTATTATGATATAAGGTATAACGTTATATGGTATTACGATATAACGTAAAACGTTATATGGTATTACGATATAACGTATAACGTTATATAGTATTACGATATAACGTATAGTGTTATATGGTATTACGATATAACGTATAACGATATGTGGTATTACATTATAAATTATAACGTTAAGTAGTATTATGATATAACGTATAACGTTATATGGTATTACGATATAACGTATAACGATATGTGGTATTACCTTGTAATCAATAATGTTATATAGTATTATGATATAATGTATATCGTTATATAGTATTATGATATTACGTATAACGTTATACAGTATTACGATATAACGTATAACATTATATGGTAATAGGTTGTAACGTATAACGTTATATAGTATTATGATATAACGTATAACGTTATATAGTATTATGATATAACGTGTAACGTTATATAGTATTACGATATAACGTATAACGCTATATGGTATTACGATATAACGTATAACGATATGTGGTATTACGTTATAACGTATAACGTTATATAGTATTATGATATAACGTATAACGTTATATAGTATTATGATATAACGTGTAACGTTATATAGTATTACGATATAACGTATAACGCTATATGGTATTACGATATAACGTATAACTCTATATGGTATTACGATATAACGTATTACGATATGTGTTATTACGTTATAACGTATAACGTTGTAAAGTATTATGATATAACGCATAACGTTATATAGTATTATGATATAATGTATAACGTTATATAGTATTATGATATAACGTATAACGATATGTGGTATTACATTATAACGTATAACGTTGTATAGTATTATGATATAACGTATAACGTTATATAGTATTATGATATAACGTATAACGTTATATAGTATTACGATATAACGTATAACGATATGTGGTATTGCGTTGTAATCAATAACGTTATATGGTATTACGATATAACGTATAACGTTATATGGTATTACGATATAACGTATAACGTTATATGGTATTACGATATAACGTATAACGTTATATGGTATTACGATATAACGTATAACGTTATATGGTATTACGATATAACGTATAACGTCATATGGTATTACGAAAAAACGTATAACGATATGTGGTATTACGTTATAACGTATAAGGTTATATAGTATTATGATATAACGTATAACGTTATATAGTATTATGATCTAACGTGTAACGTTATATAGTATTACGATATAACGTATAACGCTTTATGGTATTACGATATAACGTATAACGATATGTGGTATTACATTATAAAGTATAACGTTATGTAGTATTATGATATAACGTATAACGTTACATGGTATTACGATATAACGTATAACGATAAGTGGTATTACATTGTAATCAATAACGTTATATGGTATTACGATATAACGTATAACGCTATATGGTATTACGATAAAGCGTATAACGATATGTGGTATTACGTTATAACGTATAACGTTGTATAGTATTATGATATATTGTATAACGTTATATAGTATTATGATATAACGTGTAACGTTATATAGTATTACGATATAACGTATAACGCTATATGGTATTACGATATAACGTATAACGATATGTGGTAATACATTATATAGTATAACGTTAAGTAGTATTATGATATAACGTATAACGTTACATGGTATTACGATATAACGTATAACGATATGTGGTATTACTTTGTAATGAATAACGTTATATGGTATTACGATATAACGCATAACGTTATATGGTATTACGATATAACGTATAACGCTATATGGTATTACGATATAGCGTATAACGATATGTGGTATTACGTCATAACGTATAACGTTGTATAGTATTATGATATAACGCATAACGTTATATAGTATTATGATATAATGTATAACGTTATATAGTATTATGATATAACGTATAACCTTATGTGGTATTACGTTATAACGTATAACGTTGTATAGTATTATGATATAACGTATAACGTTATATAGTATTATGATATAACGTATAACCTTATGTGGTATTACGTTATAACGTATAACGTTGTATAGTATTATGATATAACATATAACGTTATATAGTATTATGATATAACGTATAACGTTATATAGTATTACGATATAACGTATAACGATATGTAGTATTACTTTGTAATCAATAATGTTATATCGTATTACGTTATAACGTATTACGTTATATGGTATTACGATATAACGTATTACGTTATATGGTATAACGATATAACGTAGAACGTTACATGGTATTACGATATAACGTAGAACGTTATATGGTATTACGATATAACGTATAACGATATATGGTATTACGATATAACGTATAACGATATGTGGTATTACGATACAACGTATAACAATATGTGGTAATACGTTATAACGTATAACGTTATGTAGTATTATGATACATAGTATAACGATATATAGTATTAAGATATAACGTATAACGTTATATAGTATTATGATATAACGTATAACGTTATATAGTATTACGATATAACGTATAACGTTATATGGTATTACGATATAACGTATAACGATATGTGGTATTACATTATAACGTATAACGTTTAGTAGTACTATGATATAACGTATAACGTTATATAGTATTAAGACATAATGTATAACGTTATATAGTATTATGATATAACGTATAACGTTATATAGTATTACGATATAACGTATAACGTTATATGGTATTACGATATAACGTATAACGATATGTGGAATTACATTATAACGTATAACGTTTAGTAGTACTATGATATAACGTATAACGTTATATGGTATTACGATATAACGTATAACTCTATGTGCTATTATGTTGATATCAATAATGTTATATGGTATTACGTTATAACGTATAACCTTATATGGTATTACGATATAACGTATAACGTTATATGGTATTACGATATAACGCATAACGTTATATAGTATTATGATATAATGTATAACGTTATAAAGTATTATGATATAACGTATAACCTTATGTGGTATTACGTTATAACGTATAACGTTGTATAGTATTATGATATAACGTATAACGTTGTATAGTATTATGATATAACGCATAACGTTATATAGTATTATGATATAATGTATAACGTTATATAGTATTATGATATAACGTATAACGATATGTGGTATTACGTTATAACATATAACGTTATATAGTATTATGATATAACGTATAACGTTATATAGTATTATGATATAACGAATAACGTTATATAGTATTACGATATAATGTATAACGATATGTGGTATTACGTTGTAATCAGTAACGTTATATGGTATTACGATATAACGTATAACGTTATATGCTATTACGATATAACGTATAACGTTATATGGTATTACGATATAACGTATACCGATTTGTGGTATTACGTTATAACGTATAACGTTGTATAGTATTATGATATAGCGCATAACGTTATATAGTATTATGATATAATGTATAACGTTATATAGTATTATGATATAACGTATAACGTTATATAGTATTACGATATAACGTATAACATTATATGGTAATAGGTTGTAACGTATAACGTTATATAGCATTATGATATATAGTATAACGTTATATAGTATTATGGTATAACATATAACGTTATATGGTATTACGATAAAACGTATAACGATATGTGGTATTACGATACAACGTATAACGCTATGTGGTATTACGATATAACGTATAACGCTATATGGTATTACGATATAACGTATAACGTTGTATAGTATTATGATTATAACGTATAACGTTATATAGTATTATGATATAACGTATAACGTTATATAGTATTAC
>NW_025219985.1:1524271-1525600 GCF_014825855.1 Bombus pyrosoma | reverse complement strand
CGTTATAACGTAATACCATATAACGTTATACGTTATAACGTAATACCATATAACGTTATATGTTATATAATAATTCTATATAACGTTATACGTTATATCGTAATACCATATAACTTTATACGCTATATCGTAATACCATACAACGTTATACGTTATATCGTAATACTATATAACGTTGTACGTTATATCATAATACTATCTAACGTTATACTATGTATGATAATACTATATAACGTTATACTATGTATCATAATACTATATAACGTTATACTATGTATCATAATACTATATTTATGTTATACGTTATATCATAAAACTATATAACGTTATACTATATATCACAATACTATATAACGTTACGCGTTATAACGTAGTACCACATATCGTTATACGTTATATCGTAATACCATATAACGATATACGTTATATCGTAATACCATATAACGTTATATGTTACATTACAATACTATATAACGTTATACGTTACATCATAATACTATATAACGTTACACGTTATATCATAATACTACTTAACGTTATACGTTATATCGTAATACCATATAACGTTATACGTTATATCATAATACTATATAACGTTATACTATATATCATAATACTATATAACGTTATGTGTTATTTCATAATACCATATAACGTTATACGTTATACTGTAATACCATATAACGTTATACGTTATACTGTAATACCATATAACGTTATACGTTATACTGTAATACCATATAACGTTATACGTTATACTGTAATACCATATAACGTTATACGTTATACTGTAATACCATATAACGTTATACGCAATATCATAATACTATATAACGTTATACTATATATCATAATACTATATAACGTTATACTATACATCATGATGCTATATAACGTTATACGTTATATCATAATACTATATAACGTTATACTATATATCATAATACTATATAACGTTATATGTTATATCATAATACAATATAACGTTATACGTTATATCGTAATACTATATAACGTTATACGCAATATCATAGTACTATATAACGTTATACTATATATCATAATACTATGTAGCGTTATACGTTATAACGTAATACCTCATATCGTTATACGTTATATCGTAATACCATATAACGTTATACGTTGTATCATAATACTACTTAAAGTTATACGTTATAACGTAATACCACATATCGTTATACGTTATATCGTAATACCATATAACGTTATACGTTATATTGTACTACCATATAACGTTATACTATATATCATAATGCTATATAACGTTATACGTTATATCATAATACTATATAACGTTATACGTTATAT
>NW_025219985.1:1522356-1523771 GCF_014825855.1 Bombus pyrosoma | reverse complement strand
AGAATATAATTCATAAGGAATTATACTACCTACCAAATTATCCATTTCCTTTCTGTTAATCTACTTTGCAATATTTTTTCTTTTACAATACCGCCTGCATCGCTGTACATGATACATTTATTAATTATGTGGCGAATAACATTGTTACAAAATAACATAATACTGCACAACGTATTACATTATAACGTATTATGTTTTCACTTTTTATAGTATTACGTTATGTGGTATTACGATATAACGTATAACGTTATGTCGTGTTACGATATGACGTATAACGTTATATAGTATTACGTTATAACGTATAACGTTATGTGGTATTACGATATGACGTATAACGTAATGTAGTATCAGGATATAACGTATAACGTTATATAGTATTACGTTATAACGTATAACGTTATGTGGTGTTACGATATGACGTATACCGTTATATAGTACTACGTTTTAACGTATAAGGATATGTGGTGTTGCGATGTGACGTATAACGTTATATAGTATTAAGTTATAACGTATAACGTTATGTGGTGTTACGATATGACGTATACCGTTATACAGAATTACGTTATAACGTATAACGTTATAACGTATTACCATATGACGTATAACGTAATGTAGTATTAGGATATAACGTATAACGTCATATAGCAATACTATATAAAGTATAACGTTATGTGGTGCTAAGATATGACGTATAACGTTATATAGTAATAGGCTATAATGTATAACGTTATGTGGTATAACGATATAACCTATAACGTTATGTGGTACTACGTTATAACGTATAAGGATATGTGGTGTTGCGATATGACGTATAACGTTATATAGTATTACGTTATAACGTATAACGTTATGTGGTGTTACGATATGACGTATACCGTTATATAGTACTACGTTTTAACGTATAAAGTTATGTGTTGTTACGATGTGACGCATAACGTTATATAGTATTACGTTATAATATATAACGTTATGTGGTGTTACGATATGACGTATAACGTAATATCGTATTACGTTATAACGTATAGCGTTATGTGGTACTACGACATAACGTATAACGTTATGTGGTGTTACGATATCGTGTATAACGTAATGTAGTATTAGGATAGAATGTATATCGTCATATAGAAATACGATATAACGTGTAAAGTTATGTGGTGTTACGATATGACGTATAACGTTATGTAGCATTACGTTATAATGCATAACAATATGTGGCATTACCATATGACGTATAACGTAATGTAGTATTAGGATATAACGTATAACGTTGTGTGGTATTACGATATGACGTATAAGGTTATGTGGCGTTACGATATGACGTATAACGTTATATAGCATTACATTACAATGTATAACGATATGTGGTATTACGATATAACGCATAACGTTATATAGTATTACGTTATAACGTATAA
>NW_025219985.1:1518152-1521856 GCF_014825855.1 Bombus pyrosoma | reverse complement strand
CCTGACAATTATAGTGCAGTTATAGTATTTAAATTTTCAAGGCCAACTAAATCTAATTGATCGTATCTCCTCCGCCATTGGGGTTACGATGACATTTCGATGCGCGTTATATTCCACATTTCATTCTTTATACAGGGCACATCGTTCGGTTTGCCCTATGTTAACGCTTTTGCCTGTCCAATCCAATACAATTATAGTTCTTAAATTTTCAAGGCTAAGTAAGTCTATATGAACGTATCTCCGCTGCTATTGTGGTTACGAAGACAATACGGAGCGCGTTTTACTCCACATTTGATTCTTTATACAGGGCACATCGTTCGGTTTGCCCTATGTCAACACTCTACACTGTTAATTCCAGTGCAATTATAGTTTTAAAATTTTCAAGGCCAAATAAATCTAATTGCACGTATCTCCGCAGCTATTGGGGTTACGAAGACAATTCGGTGAGTGTTATACTCCACATTTCATTCTTTATACAGTGCACATCGTTCGGTTTGCCCTATGTTAACTCTCTTCCCTGTTAATTCCAGTGCAATTATAGTTTTAAAATTTTCAAGGCCAAATAAATCTAATTGAACGTATTACCGCTGCTATTGGGGTTACGAAGACAATACGGTGCGCGTTTTACTCCACATTTGATTCTTTATACAAGGCACATCGTTCGGTTTGCCCTATGTCAACACTCTGCCTTGTTAATTCCAGTGCAATTATAGTTTTAAAATTTTCAAGGCCAAATAAATCTAATTGAACGTATCTCCGCTGCTATTGTGGTTACGAAGGCAATTCGGTGAGCGTTATACCCCACATTTCATTCTTTATACAGGGCACATCGTTCGGTTTGTCCTATGTCAAATCTCTTCCCTGTCAATTATAGTGCAATTATAGTTTTTAAATTTTCAAGGCCAAATAAATCTAATTCAACGTATCTCCGCTGCTATCGGGGTTACGAAGACAATTCAGAGCGCGTTTTACTCCACATTTGATTCTTTATACAAGGCACATCGTTCGGTTTGCCCTATGTCAGCACTCTACCCTGTTAATTCCAGTGCAATTATAGTTTTTAAATTTTCAAGGCCAAATAAATATAATTGAACGTGTCTCCGCTGTTATTGGGATTACGAAGACAATTCGATGCGAGTTACACTCCACATTTGATTCTTTATACAGGGCACATAGTTCGGTTTGCACTACGTTAACTCTCTTCCCTGTCAAATTCAATCCAATTATAGTTCTTAAATTTTCAAGCAACCATTCCAAGCGAGCGACGCAGCGTTGAAGAATAGAATTGTAGAAACTATAAACAACAATGACTTCTTACTAACAATGTGTTACGTCGCGTGGGACATCTGCGCGCCATCCCTCGCTACCTGGCAGCCAACGGCCAACCTACAGTCTTCCCGATTCTCAATAGACCAAGTGACCCACCATAAAGACAGTAGCCTTTAGCTGCATTGTCTCCACACATGTTTGCCAGTCAAATTGCATGTCTGGAGAATTCTCTAATTCTAGAAGTATTTGCAGTTTTATGGCTGGGTCTTGGAAAGGTCCTTGAGTTTATTAGGCGCTCTTAAGAAACACGGAGAAAGTGGACAGTCACCAGATGGGAAAAGCTAACACATGTCCATCGTAAAAGGCTGTTTTTGGTCAGGAGCAAAGTCCACCGCCGCTCTACGTTGGTGGGAGACTTCTACATATCCTGTTCATTCGAGTGGGTCATCACCAATCAGCATCGCGGATCGTTACCCTCACTTCCTGGACGAAATGTGTGAATAACGAATTCGCGTTCTTCAGTCAAAGGACACACCCACACCAAGCTTTCCTCCGAGACACCTTAAGGGCAGTTCAGCATTCCAATTCCAATTCCAGTACAATTCTCGGGCGTTCCAGTTCAGCACTTATCGGTCAAGTGGTCAAGCAGTCAACACCACGTCACACTCGATCAAGTCGTCACCCATGCCAGTTCAGCATTACAGTTCAGTTGAACGCTCGAGAAAGTCATCATCAAGTGTTCGGTCGAATACAGTCAGTCAACGCAACGATACTAAAAGAGTCTGAGGTCGTACTCACTCATCGTTGTTCGTACCAGCATTCACTATTGTATCACCGCAGTTGTTGGATCGATCAAATATATAGTAACCTGTTCACCGCAGCGATATTTCAATTAATCACCCTTATTATCCCACAAGAAATAAGGGATCGTACGATTCGTGGCGTCGATTAGTCAATCGTAACGGGAATTTACGACTCTCGTTGGCGCGCTTCTTCGAGATCGCGTATCCCGCGAACGTGCGATAGTTCAGCGGAGATACGATCATTTAGGTTTATTTGGCCTTGAAAATTTAAAAACAATAATTGTACTGGATTTGATACGGAAGAGAGTTGACATAGGCCAAACCGAACGATATGCCCTGTATAAAGAATCAAATACGGGGGAAGCCGCGCTCCGAATAGTCTTCGAAACAGAAATAGCAGCGGAGATACTTCAATTAGAATTATTTGGCCTTGAAAATTTAAAAACTATAATTGCACGGGATTTGACAGGGAAGAGAGTTGACATGGGGCAAACCGAACACTGTGCCCTGTATAAAGAATCAAATGTGGAGTATAACGCGCATCGAATTGCCTAGATGACACCAATAGCAGCGGAGATAGGTTCAATCAGAGTTATTTGTACTTGAAAATTTAAAAACTATAACTACATTGGATTTGACAGGGAAGGGAGTTCACATAGAGAAAACCGAACGATTTGACCTGTATAAAGAATCAAATGTGGAGTATAACGCGCATCAAATTGTCTAGATAACCCAATAATACTATAGAACGCTATACGTCATATCGTAATACCACGTAGCGTTATGCGTCATAACGTAATTCTATATAACGCTATATGCTATAACGTAATACTATACAACGTTATACGTTATAACTTAATACTTTATAACGTTAAACGCTATATCGTAATACCACATAACGTTATACGTTATATCATAATACCACATAAAGTTATACGTTATAACGTAATGCTATATAACGTTATACTTTATAACGAAATACCACATAACGATATACGTTATATCGTAATACTACATACCGTTATACGTTATATCGTAATACTACATATCGTTATACGTTGTATCGCAACACTATGTAACGCTATACGTCATAACGTATAACGTTATGTGGTATTACGATACGACGTATATCGTTATGTGGTATTACGATATAACGTATATCGTTATGTGGTGCTACGAGATAACGTATAACGTTATGTGGTATTACGATATATCGTTTTGGCGTGTACAGTATTACGTTATAGTGTATAACGTTATATAGTATTCCGTTATAACGTATAACGTTATGTGGTATTACGATACGACGTATATCGCTATGAGCTATTACGTTATAACGTATAACGTTATATAGTACTGCGACATGACGTATAACGTTATGTGGTGCTACGTTATAACGTATAAAGTTATGTAGTACTGCGATATGACGTATAACGTAATGCAGTATTAGGATATAACGTATAACGTCATATAGCAATACGATATAACGTATAACGTTATGTGGTATTACGATATAAGGTATAACGTTATATGGTATTACGATATAACGTATAACGTAATGCAGTATTAGGATATAACGTATAACGCCATATAGCAATACGATATAACGTATAACGTTATGTGGTATTACGATAT